>NC_034195.2:30521899-30779399 GCF_002021735.2 Oncorhynchus kisutch
GTGAGGCATAGGCAAGATGCAGTAGATGGTGTAGAACACAGTACATACAGTTGAAGTCGGACATTTACATACACCTTAGCCAAATACATTTAAACTCAGTTTTTCACAATTCCTGACATTTAATCCTAGTCCCTGTCTTAGGTCAGTTAGGATCACCACTTTATTTTAAGAATGTGAGATGTCAGAATAATAGTAGAGAGAAGGATTTATTTCAGCTTTTATTTCTTTCATCATACATCATTTCATCACACACTCAATAAGTATTTGGTAGCATTGCCTTTAAATTGTTTATCTTGTGTCAAACCTTTTGGGTAGCCTTCCACAAGCGTCCCACAATAAGTTGGGTGAATTTTGTCCCATTCCTCCTGACAGAGCTGGTGTAACTGAGTCAGGTTTGTAGGCCTCCTTGCTCGCACACGCTTTTTCAGTTCTGCCCACAAATTTTCTATAGGATAAGGTCAGAGGGATGGCCACTCTAGTACCTTGACTTTGTTGTCCTTATTAAGCCATTTTGCCACAACTTTGGAAGTATGCTTGGGGTCATTGTCCATTTGGAAGACCCATTTGCAACCAAGCTTTAACTTCCTGACTGATGTCTTGAGATGTTGCTTCAATATATCCACATACTTTTCCTGCCTCATGATGCCATCTATTTTTGTAAGTGCACCAGTCCTTCCTGTAGCAAAGCACCCCCACAACATGATGCTGCAACCCCTGTGCTTCATGGTTGTGATGGTGTTCTTCGGCTTGCAAGCATCCCCCTTTTTCCTTCAAACATAACGATGGTCATTATGGCCAAACAGTTCTATTTTTGTTTCATCAGACCAGAGGACATTTCTCCAAAAAGTACGATCTTTGTTCCCGTGTGCAGTTGCAAACCGTAGTCTGGCTTTTTTTATGGCGGTTTTGGAGCAGTGGCTTCTTCCTTGCTGAGCGGCCTTTCAGGTTATGTCGATATAGGACTCGTTTTACTGTGGATATAGATATTTGCATACCTATTTCCTCCAGCATCTTCACAAGGACCTTTGCTGTTGTTCTGGGATTGATTTGCACTTTTGGCACAAAAGTATGTTCATCTCTAGGAGACAGAACGCGTCTCATTCCTGAGCGTTACGACGGCTGCATGTTTTTTTCTGAGGTCTTGGCTGATTTCTTTTGATTTTCCCATGATGTCAAACAAAGAGGCATTGAGTTTGAAGGTAGGCCTTGAAATACATCCACAGGTACACCTCCAATTGACTCAAATGATTTAAATTAGCATATCAGAAGCTCCTGAAGCCATGACAAGATTTTGGGGAATTTTCCAAGCTGTTTAAAGCCAAAGTCAACGTAGTGTATGTAAACTGCTGACCCACTGGAATTGTGATACAGTGAAATAATAATTGAAATAATCTGCCTGTAAACAATTGTTGGAAAATGACTTGTGCCATGCACAAAGTAGATGTCGTTACCAACTTGCCAAAACTATAGTTGGTTAACAAGAAATTTGTGGAGTGGTTGAAAAAGTAGTTTTAATGACTCCAACCTAAGTGTATGTAAACTTCCCGACTTCAACTGTACATATGACATGAGTAATGTAGGATATGTAAACATTTTTAAGTGGTGTTATTTAAAGTGACTAGTGATGCCTCTATGTAAACATTATTGAATGGACTAGTGATACCTTTATTAAGTTCATTTATTAAAGTGGCCAGAGATTTGAGTCTGTATGTTGACAGCAGCCTCTCTATGTTAGTGACGGCTGTTTAACAGTCTGATGGCCTTGAGATAGAAGCTGTTTTTTGGTCTCTCTGTACCAGCTTTGATGCACCTGTATTGACCTGATAGCGGGGTGAACAGGTGGTGGCTCGGGTGGTTGTTGTCCTTGATTATCTTTTTAGCCTTCCTGTGACAATTGGTGCTGTAGGTGTCCTGGAGGGCAGGTAGTTTGACCCCTGTGATGCGTTGGGCATAAAGCACTACCCTTGCGGTTGAGGGTGGTGCAATTTCCCTGCCAGGGGGTGATACCGCCCGACAGGATGCTCTCGATTGTGCATCTGTAAAATACTGTGAGTGTTTTAGATGACAAGCCACATTTCTTCAGCCTCCTGAGGTTGAAGAGGCACTGTTGCGCCTTTTTTGTTACGCTGTCTGTGTGGGTGGACCATTTCAACAACAAAAGCAGGAAGTACCAGTGACTCATTCAATAATGAAATTGTCAGATGACGCAGATGCTACGATACAGGACTGCTTTGCTAGCAAAGACTGGAATATGTTCCGGGATTCATCCAATGGCATTGAGGACTATTCCACCTCAGTCACACATCAAGTGTCTTATATTAGCTGAAAGTTTAAATTCTTGTTAATATAACTGCACTGTCCAATTTACAGTAGCTATTACTGCGAAGAAATGCCTTGCAATTGTTTGAGGAGAGCTCTTAACAACAAAACACTTTTTTCACCGCGATAGGTTTGGTAAATTCGCCTCTGAAGGTGAAATGTGTACTTATATTCTGAAATCTTGCTCTGATTTGTCATACATAGGGTCCCAGAGATAACATGGAGTGTCATTTTGTTAGATAAAATAATTTTTCATATCCTAAAAATGTCCATATAGCATGCACAATCAATTTTGTATTTCCACTCGTTCAATTTGCAATGAAAGGAATCTGTGAAAATCTAACCCTACATGTTGTTTCAACCAGTCAAATCACGTTTGTATTTATTTCTCAGAGAACCTGGAACATAACCAGACTTTACCATATCATTACGGGTGTAGTATATCCTATAGGACACCAAATTTGGTCAGAGAGCGACGCCTTCATGGCACACCGATTCACTTGATTGATTGTGACTTTGTCAAATAAGCACCAATCGGGGTCAAACAAAGCTAGCTAGATAACCAATGAGCTGGGCTTTACGGGAAACTCCGTATCTGTCGCAAAATGTTGCTGCTAACCTTGTGCGACAGCAAGCCTCTTGCTTTTGGAAAAAATTATAAGAATATGGAGAGCTATGAAGTTATGAAAACTGGTTGTTTAGCAAATGTTTAACTTATAATATGGCTACTAATACTGGAGAAGCTATATCAAGTCAAAGTATAAAGATTTGACAATATTCTTGCAGAAAAATGTAATGTGAATATAAATGTCTCCTTCACGATTTGCCCAAATGTACCTGGCTGACTTCCCACTAAATGTCATGTAGTTTTCTCATACTTCAAGTTATGAAACTTTGCACATCCACTGCTTCCATCTTGTGGACACCATCGGAATTACAACCAGAGTGATGGCTAAATTTGGGACCTTTCTGTTGCATTTCAAATATGGTGGTAGAAAATTGTGTTTTTTTTCTTCGTATTTTCTTCTACCAGATCTATTGTGTTATATTGTCCTACATTAAATTTACATTTCCATAAACTTCAAAGTGTTTCCTTTCAAATGGTACCAAGAATATGCATATTTTTGCTTCAGGGCCTGAGCTACAGGCAGTTAGATTTGGGTAAGTCATTTTAGGCGGAAATTGAAAAAGAGGGGGCTATCCCTAAGAAGTGTTAAGTGCTTGACCTCAGCTGAATCTGTTTATGAATGGTGTGGTTGTTGAACAAGTTGAAGAGACTAAATTACTTGGCGTTACCTTAGATTGTAAACTGTCATGGTCAAAACATATAGATTCAATGGTTGCAAAGTTGGGGAGAGGTCTAGTCGTAATAAAGAGAGCAAGTTCTGCAGGCTCTAGTTTTGTCTAATCTTGATTATTGTCCAGTCGTGTGGTCCAGTGCTGCAAGGAAAGACCTAGTTAAGCTGCAACTGGCCCAGAACAGCTGTGTATTGCTCTTAATTGTAATCAGAGGGCTGATATATATACTATGCATGCCAGTCTCTCTTGGCTAAGAGTTGAGGAGAGACTGACTGCAACACTTCTTCTTTTTATAAGAAACAATGTGTTGAAAATCCCAAATTGTTTGCATAGTCAAATTACACACAGCTCTGACACACACACTTATCCCACCAGACATTCCACCTGGGGTCTTTTCATAGTGTAACGGCCATTGTTGGTGGTGGAAGAAGAGGAGGACCAATGCGCAGCGTTGTAAGTGTCCATATTGATTTAATAGAACAATCGAACACTGGCACAAAACAATTAAGCAACAACGAACGAAACGAAACAGTCCTGTATGGTGAATACACAAAACAGGGACTACGATTGACAGCTACCTCTGATTGAGAACCATACCAGGCCAAACGCAGAAATCCCAAATCATAGAAAAAAGAACATAGACTGCCCACCCCAACTCACTTCCTGACCATACTAAAACAAAGAAAAAAACAAAGGAACTAAGGTCAGAATGTGACACATAGTCCCCAAATCCAGAATAAATTCAAGAAAACGTACAGTATTATATAGACCCCTTATTGCATGGAACTTCCTTCCATCTCATATTGCTCAAATAAACAGCAAACCTGGTTTAAAAAAAACTGATAAAGCAACACCTCATGGCACAACGCCTCTCACCTATTTGACCTAGATAGTTTGTGTCTATACTGTGCAAAGAAGGGGGTCGAGTGATAAATGGCAGATATGTGAGAGCAGAACTAATAAACGGGCTCTGCCCGATCACTAAAATGGCCACCCCTGTCAGAACTACAGATCACAAAATGGCTGACCGCCAAAACTACAAGTCCCAGAAGCAAGGGGAACCATCAGAAGGTGGAGCCGACCCACAGATAAAGGGTCAAGAAAAACCAGGAAGAGGGAGAGAGAGTGCTGGAAGGATCTATGAACAATAGAGAAAGATACAATAGAGATTGGGGGATTTAACGTGTATGAGCTGGAATGTTTTGGACTAACCTGTTGGCATTTGGACCTGGACCTACTGAGAACCCAATTCGTGTACCGAACCCTGCTATCGTTGACCTCGCCTACGGCCTGGGTGGACCAGGATGGAGAAACAAACACACAGGTACTGTCCTGTTTGAAATAACTCTCATTCTTGGTTGATTTGGTGACAGTTTACCACTTAATTTGTGACAAACGCTCCTAACCTTGAAGAGGTTTGCCACAATACATTGATATGTAGGCTACGTGTGCCTTTTTAAAAATGTATGTAGTTCTGTCCTTGAGCTGTTCTTGTCTAATGATGTTCTGTATTATGTCATTCTGTATTATGTTTCATGTGGACCCCAGGAAGAGTAGCTGCTGCTTTTGCAACAACTAATGGGGATCCTAATAAAATACCAAATACCAATAGGTGCCCTTCTTTGTGAACCATAGGAAAACCTACCTGGTCTTTGTGGTTGAATCTGTGCTTTAAATTCACTGCTCGACTTAGGGACCTTACAGATATGGTGTACAGAGATGTGGGGTACAGAGATTGGGTAATCATTTTGAAAGCACGTTTAATGCTATTATTTCAGTTAAGTCCATGCAACTTATTATGTGACTTGTTAAGCACATTTTTATTCACAAATTTATTTTGGCTTGCCATAAAGGTTTGAATACTTATTGACTTCAACTTTTAATTTATAAACATTTATAAAACCCAAATTCCATTCTGACATGGGGTATTCAGTGTAGATCAGTGACACAAAATCGCAATATAATCCATTTTAAATTCAAGTTGTAACACAACAAAATGTGGAAAAAGTCAAGGGCTGTGAGTACTTTCTGAAAGCACTGTAGATGCATGTTCCTGGTGTGAGCCTGCTGGGAGTAGAAGAGAGAAACAGAGGAAAAGAGAGAGAAACAGACTCGATCCCCCCGGGAGTCCAATGTGTGAAGGAGAGAGGGAGAAGTTGATGATGAGGCTCTTAACGATAATTACTAATTGCTAATTAGTAGGAGCTCCAAGTTAACAGGAACTGCAGGAGGAGGAGTTAGACGTGATGGAAAAATCTGAAATTGTAACCCATTCTCTACCCGTTCCGCGACTTGGCTTGTTAATGGTAGAGATGGCTACCCAGCAAACCGGGAACATCCTCAGAACATTAACTACAATGTAATATTTATTTGGGTTCGCAGAATGTTTCATTAGGTTGTGGGAACAGACTGCTAAGAATATTGTGGGGACCTCACAAAAGATATGTTCCCAAAACACAAAAAACTGTATCGTTGTGCTGACACTCAGAAAATTGTATATTTAAGTTTGACTTAATATTACCACAACATTCTAAGCATGCAAATGTGTAGCTCCTCAACCCATAACAGTCTAAGCCCTGTCTAAGCCAGGGGAAGGTCATACCAAGGATCATTTAGCTATTTTAAGACCCCTTGAAATCAAATAAAAAAATATATAAAACAATTATTTTATGAGAAATGTAAATTGGCCTTACTGCTATTAGGCCATACAAACGCATTGAATAACAGATTCATTACACAGAACAATAGATATCCCCCCCCCCAAAAAAATGGTGGTTTGTTTTGAAGTGCCTGGCCTATATCTGAGAGATATGAGAAAGATCAGGAAACATTTCTAATTCTTTTTGTTTATTTTTACACCTAACCCCTTGTTTTTAGCACTAAACAGTATCCATATGTACTGTACTTCCATTCCTTTTTTTCTGAGGCCCGTGGGCGTCCTAGAGCAAAACAAAGGGGTTATATTGTTTCCCACAGAGGGGTCATGTTAGTGTGTAGCCCAAACTGTTCGGACGCTACAGACAGAAGTTGGCAGATCGGCTGTATCGACTTCAGACGAGTCCCAAGATGCTGGTGGGCATCATAGAGCAAAACAGAGAATGCCATTGTATTTGTGAGAGTAAAAAAAATCATATTAAAACATACAATCGACCTGCAGTGAAGCCGCTCAACATTTACATTACATTCAGTCATCTAGCAGACTCCCATTCAGAGCCACCCACAGGAGCAACCAGGGTCAAGCGCCCCGCCCAAGGGCACATCAACAGATCTCCCACCAACTCAAATCGGGGGCCCGAACCAGCGACCTATTGGCCACTGGCCCAAGCTCCTAACCGCTAGGCCACTCATCATCCAAGATCCACCACAGTTCCCCGAGAGCTGCCCCTCCAACCAAAAAACCTCTCCCTCCACTCCACTCCACTCCCCACCCCCAACCCCCCCCCCCCCTCCCAAGCCACCGTCCCCCAAGCATCTAACAAAATAAACAAAAGAGCAACTAAACTAAACATTGCAGTTTCCAACCCCACATGTGCAGATTGTCAAAAATAGTTATTTTTGTATGATAAAATTCTGTTCAAATTCTGTTCAAATGTCCTATGAATGAAATTATGTGCAGATTGTCAACATATGATATGAATTTTTAAAAAAAAATGGTTTGCTTCTATGATTAAATTACATTCAAATGAAAATATCCATTAAAACTGAAGAGAAATATAATGGGAATGTGTTCCAATCTGCTTTCTTATGCTTTAAGGAGCTACACATTTGCATGTTGAATGTTGTGGTAATATTAGGTCAAACTTAAACATGTTCTAAATGTTCTTGACATGTTCTGAGGATCTCCAATACGAGGTAAAATGCATATTGCGTGAACATCAGTGGAATATTATGTTAAACCTAAAATAAATATACTATGTATGTCATAAAAACGGACTTATTTTGAAATTGTGGAACATTAACAACACGATAATTGAGAAATTCAATAAGCATTTTTCTATGGCTGGCCATGCTTTCCACCTGGCTACCCCTACCCCGGGCCATCAGCACAGCACCAACCGCAGCAACTGGCCCAAGCCCACCCACTGCTTCTCCTTCACCCAAATCCAGATACAAATCAGCTGGGCTAGACAATCTGGACCCTCTCTTTCTAAAATTATACGCCACGATTGTTACAACCGCGATTACTAGCCTGTTCAACCTCTCTTTTGTATCGTCTGAGATACCTAAAGATTGGAAAGCTGCCATGGTCATCTCCCTCTTCAAAGGGGGAGACACTCTAAACTGTTATAGACCTATATCCATCCTGCCCTGCCTTTCTAAAGTCTTCGAAAGCCAAGTGAACAAACAGATCACCGACCATTTCAAATCCCACCGTACCTTCTCCGCTATGCAATCTGGTTTCCGAGCTGGTCATGGGTGCAACTCAGCCACGCTCAATGTCCTAAACTATATCATAACCGCAATCGATAAAAGACAGTACTGTGCAGCCGTCTTCTTCGACCTGGTCAAGGCTTTCGACTCTGTCAATCCCCGCATTCTTATCAGCAGACTCAACAGCCTTGGTTTCTCAAATGACTGCCTCGCCTGGTTCACCAACTACTTCTCCGATTTCAGTGTCAAATCGGAGGGCCTGTTGTCCGTACCTCTGGCAGTCTCTATGGGGGTGCAACAGAGTTAAATTCTCAGGCCGACTCTTTTCTCTTTCTAATCAATGATGTTGCTCTTGCTGCTGGTGATTCTCTGATCCACCTCTACACAGATGACACCATTCTGTATACTTCTGGCCCTTCTTTGGACACTGTGTTAACAAACCTCCAAACGAGCTTCAACGCCATACAACACTCCTTCCGTGGTCTCCAACTGCTCTTACATGCACGGTAAACCAAATGCATGCTCTTCAACCGATTGCTGCCCGCTTGACTAGCATCACTACTCTGAACGGTTCTGACTTAGAATATGTGGACAACTACAAATACCTAGGTGTCTGGATAGACTGTAAACTCTCCTTCCAGACTCACATTAAGCATCTCCAATCCAAAATTCAATCTAGAATCAGCTTCCTATTTCGCAACAAAGCCTCCTTCACTCATGCTGCTAAACATACCCCCGTAAAACGAACTATCCTACCAATCCTTGACTTTGGCAATGTCATTTACAAAATAGCCTCCAACACTCTACTCCGCAAACTGGATGTAGTCTATCACAGTGCCATCTGCTTTGTCACCAAAGCCCCATATACTACCCACCACTGCGAACTGTATGCTCTCGTTGGCTGGCCCTCACTTCATATATGTCTCCAAACCCACTGGCTCCAGGTCATCTATAAGTCTTTGCTAGGTAAAGCCCCGCCTTATCTCAGCTCACTGGTCACCATAACAACACCCACCCATAACACACGCTCCAGCAGGTGTATTTCACTGGTCATCCTCAAAGCCAACTCCTCCTTTGGCCGCCTTTACTTCCAGTTCTCTGCTGCCAATGATTGGAACGAAATGCAAAAATCACTGAAGCTGGAGACTTATATCTCCCTCACTAACTTTAAGCATCGGCAGTCAAGGCAGCTTACCGAGCACTGCACCTGTACACAGCCCATCTGTAAATAGCCCACCCAACTACCTCATCCCCATATTTATTTTTGCTCTTTTGCACCCCAGTATCTTCACTTCAACATCATCATCTGCACATCTATCACTCCAGTGTTAATACTAAAGTGTAATTATTTCACCAGTATAGCCTATTTATTGCCTTCCCTCCCTAATCTTACTACATTTTCACACACTGTATATAGATATTTCTATTGTGTTATTGACTGTACGTTTGTTTATCCCATGTGTAACTCTGTGTTTTGTGTCGCTTTGCTTTATCTTGGCCAGGTCGCAGTTGTAAATGAGAACTTGTTCTCAACTGGCCTTCCTGGTTAAATAAATCAAATTTAAATTTAAAAGTGTGAATATTCTGTGCAACCTATGTGAATATGAACATCCCAGACAGCTCCCATAACTTAGTTAAATGTTCTGGGAACCTTTGAAGAACTTAGACCAGGTGTTCTGTCAACATTATTCCATCATTTTAGGAATGTCCTGTGCAACCTAACTTAAAACATTGTATGAATTTTAGTATAACTGAGCATATTTTGTGTTTTGGGAAGTTATCTCTTGTAATGTACCCACAATGTTCTCATAACCTAATTGTTCTGAGAACCTTTAAATAACTTAGTAAGGCTGTTCAGTCAGCATTCTTGCAATATCATAGGAATATTTTATGCACCCTGATACAAACATTATCTGAATGTCAGCACAACTGGACAGTTTGTGTTTTGTCATATCCCCACAATGTTCCCACAACCTAATGAAACATCCGGTGAACCATTAAAGGAAAGACAATGTGGTCTAGGACTGTTATTGCAGCACCAGGTTAATGTTTGTTACACCCTAAAAGAAACAGTTTTGGGAACTTTTTGTAATGTCCCCACAATGTTCTCACCAGACTGTTGCCACAACCTAATGAAACATCCTGGGAACTTTTTAAAGATAAAACACTTTGAGGGCTGAGGGATACTTTCTGAAAATTCATTATAAATTGATTGTTCAACATTGATCAACTATCCACTACTTCAGTGATAGTACAACATTCCTGAACATGTATATTTCCTCTCATAGTGCCTCCCAACCCTATAAGCTCTGAGAACAGCTTGACTTTATTATGTATCCGATCTATTTTCTCCAACATACATTGATTCTGTGCTTCTGCTAGGTCGGTGGCTCCAGAAGGGCTCCAGCACAGGGGAGCATCTCCTGCCGTGAATCCCAGCAGAGGGCCACTTCACTGGGCTGGGGGAGCAGCTGGGTGACATGCTGGTTCTCCACTCTTTCATCTCCTAGGGGGACGGCAGACTGTTTGCATGTGTGTGTGCGTGCACCCATGCATGCGGATGTGCAGGCGTGTGTATTAGGTTGGAATGGCAGGAACACGGTTAGCAACATTTACAGAGATTTACCACCCAAAATCACTCCCTTTTCCCGAGACAAATAACTTTGAGAAAACGGTAAATAAAAATAAATGGAACTGTTAAACTATATGCAAAGTCTAAATCTTCTCTCTGTATAATCAATCATCAATGCTTGTGTTGGGGACAGACAGCCCATCTCAGTATGGAGTGCCTTTTACAATGAATGTAGTCCTATATTTTTTGTGACAGGTAAGCCTACATTTTTTTAAATATTTTTATTTATTTCAGCTTTATTTAACCAGGTAGGCCAGTTGAGAACAAGTTCTCATTTACAACTGCGATCTGGCCAAGACAAAGCGAAGAAGTGCGACAAAAACAACACAGAGTTACACATGGGATAAACAAACGTACAGTCAAGCTGCTCTGACAGCTGACTCTTAAAGTTAGTGAGGGAGATATAAGTCTCCAAATTCAGCGATTTTTGCCATTCATTCCAGTTATTGGCAGCAGAGAACTGAAAGGAAAGGTGGCCAAAGGAGGAGTTGGCTTTGGGGATGACCAGTGAAATATACCTGCTGGAGTGCATGCTACGGGTGGGTGTTGCTATGGTGACCAGTGAGCTGAGATAAGGTGGAGCTTTACCTAGCAAAGACTTATAGATGACCTGTAGCCAGTGGGTGTGGCGATGAATATGTAGTGAGGACCAGCCTATGAGAGCATACAGGTCGCAGTGGTGGGTAGTAAATGGGGCTTTGGTGACAAAATGGGTGGCACTGTGATAGACTGCATCCAATTTGCTGAGTAGAGTGTTGGAGGCTATTTTGTAAATGACATCACCGAAGTCAAGGATTGGTCGGATAGTCAGTTTTACAAGAGTATGTTTAGCAACACTAGTGAAGGAGGCTTTGTTGCAAAATAGGAAGCAGATTCTAGATTTAATTTTGGATTGGAGATGCTTAATGTGAGTCTGGAAGGAGAGTTTACAGTCTAGCCAGACACTTAGAATATGTGGGCAACTACAAATACCTAAGTCGGAACCATCCAGAGTAGTGATGCTAGTCGGGCGGGCGGGTGCGGGTAGCGATCGGTTGAAGAGCATGCATTTCGTTTCACCAGCATTTAAGAGCAGTTGGAAGCCACTGAAGGAGTTTTGTATGGCGTTGAAGCTCATTTGGAGGTTTGTTAACACAGTGTCCAAAGAAGGGCCAGATGAACACAGAATGGTATCGTCTGCGTAGAGGTGGATCAAAGAATTCCCCCGCAGCAAGAGCGACATCATTTATATATATATATATATATATATGTATGTATATGTATATGTGTATATGTATGTATGTATGTATGTATGTATGAGAAAAGAGTCTGCCTGAGAATTGAACCCTGTGGCACCCTCATAAAGACTGCCAGAGGTACGGACAACAGGCCCTCCGATTTAACACACGGACTCTATCTGAGAAGTAGTTAGTGAACCAGGCGAGGCAGTCATTTGAGAAACCAAGGCTGTTGAGTCTGCCGATAAGAATATGGTGATTGACAGAGTTGAAAGCCTTGTCCAGGTCGATGAAGAAGGCTGCACAATACTGTCTTTTATTGATGGCGGTTATGATATCGTTCTGGACATTGAGCGTGGCTGAGGTGCACCAGTGACCAGCTCGGAAACCAGATTGCATAGCGGAGAAGGTACGGTGGGATTTGAAATGGTCGGTGATCTGTTTGTTCACTTGGGTTTCAGAGACTTTAGAAAGGCAGGGCAGGATGGATATGCAGTTGAAGTTGGAAGTTTACTTACACCTTAGCCAAATACATTTTAAACTCAGTTTTTCACAATTCCTGACATTTAATTCCAGGAAATATTCCCTGTCTTAGGTCAGTTAGGATCACCACTTTATTTTAAGAATGTGAAATGTCAGAATAATAGAGAGAATAATTTATTTTGGCTTTTAATTCTTTCAACACATTCCCAGTGGGTCAGAAGTGTACATACACTCAATTAGTATTTGGTAGCATTGCCTTTAAATTGTTTAACTTGGGTTAAACATTTTGGGTAGCCTTCCACAAGATTCCCACAATAAGTTGGGTGAATTTTGGCCCATTCCTCCTGACAGAGCTGATGTAACTGAATCAGGTTTGTAGGCCTCCTTGCTCGCACATGCTTTTTCAGTTCTGTCACTCTATCCATTCTATTCTAAACAGTTTGAGCCCCCCATTTATCTTCATAGTTAATACTGTTAGGTGACTGATGTCCTGCTGATCGAGTTTGAATAACAGACTGGAAGCTTCAAAGGCAGGGTGGTGTTGGAATCATTGTTCTTCCTCTGTCAATGGTTTCAATGGTTACCTGCAAGGAAACATGTGCCATCGTCAGTGCTTTGCACAAAAAGGGCTTCATAGGCTAGGATATTGCTGACAGTAAGATTGCACCTAAATCAACCATTTATTGGATCATCAAGAACTTCAAGGAGAGCGGTTAAATTGTTGTGAAGAAGGCTTCAGGGAGCTGAAGAAAGTCCAGCAAGCGCCAGGACCATCTCCTAAAATTGATTCAGCTGCGGGATCGGAGCACCACTACTACAGAGCTTGCTCAGGAATGGCAGCAGGCAGGTGTGAGTGCATCTGCACGCACAGTGAGGCGAAGACTTTTGGAGTATGGCCTGGTGTCAAGAAGGGCAGCAAAGAAGCCACTTCTCTCCAGGAAAAACATCAGGGACAGACTGAAATTCTTCGAAAGGTACAGGTATTGGACTGCTGAGGACTGGGGTAAAGTCATTTTCTCTGATGAATCCCCTTTCCGATTGTTTGGGGCTTCTGGGAAAAAAGCTTGTCCGGAGAAGACAAGGTGAGTGCTACCATCAGTCCTGTGTCATGCCAACAGTAAAGCATCCTGAGACCATTTATGTGTGGGGTTGCTTCTCAGCCAAGGGAGTGGGATCACTCACAATTTTGCCTAAGAACACAGCCATGAATAAAGAATGGTACCAACACATCCTCCGAGAGCAACTTCTCCCAATCATCCAGGAACAGTTTGGTGACAAATAATGCCTTTTCCAGCATGATGGAGCACCTTGACATAAGGCAAAAGGGATAACTAAGTGGCTCGGGGAACAAAACATCAATATTTTGGGTCCATGGACAGGAAACTCCCCAGACCTTAGTCCCATGGAGAACATGTGGTCAATCCTCAAGAGGCGGGTGGACAAACAAAAACCCACAAATTCTGACAAACTCCAAGCATTAATTATGCAAGAATGGGCCCAATCAGTCAGGATGTGGCCCAGAAGTTAATTGACAGCATGCCAAGGCGGATTGCAGAGGTCTTGAAAAAGAAGAAATTCGACACTGCAAATATTGACTCTTTGCATCAACTTTATGTAATTGTCAATAAAAGCCTTTGACACTTATGAAATGCTTGTAATTATACTTCAGTATTCCATAGTAACATCTGACAAAAATATCTAAAGACACAGAAGTAGCTAACTTTGTGGAAATTAATCTTTGTGTCATTCTCAACTTTTGGCCACGACTGTATGTATTGGATAATGGAACAATAATTTGGCCTTTTTTGGGTTTGGGATTATAAAATGTATTTAATGTATGGCTCATCAGGCTCAGGGAGCATCAGGCTTGAATTTTAGATCAAAGCTCTAATCAATTCCAGATATTGGCCTATTTATATCCTTTTATGTGCTTTTGAATGACACTTGCGGTTTTGGTGGGAAATACCGGGTTGCCTGGGCGAAAAGTGATTTATTCTCCAGAATCAAGCATTTGTAAAATACCGGGAACATATTCAACCCTAGTGTGTATGTCATCTCCTAGGGGTGAATATGGGCCTGGCTGGCATGTGTGTTTGATTTGGTAGCTTGACCTTGTGACTGGAGGCTGTAAACACAGTATGTGGCTCTTAGTGTGTATTTGTGTTTACATAATGTGTGTATCTATTGTGTGCAGATTCATTTTATAGCACACAAGTGGCCAATAGCTAACCCAGTATCTGATGACTGTAAATCTCCTTTAGCTGTAGGTGACTGCTGCCTGAGGTTGAAGGGATGCATTAAGTGCCATTCCAACCACACACCTAAGCACATTACGAGAGTGTGAGGGCAGTAAGGAAACCGCCCAGGATGTAGTAGCTTTCTCTCTAGCTGAAAGGCATCTAGTCTCATGCTCTCCACTGAGTGCCCTGTTACTACTGTGAACTCTGCATTCCATTGTGTGGGTCTCTCCCTCAAGCACACAGCCCCAGATCCCAGGCCTGCTCTGATCTTATCCACAGTGAAGTGATGCCATTGTGTAATTATGTAATGCAGCTCCTGTCTCTGTGTTCTACACAGCTAGAGCACAGCAGGGGGATGCCCTTCAGATACTGAAATTAGATACTGTACTGACTGATTCACATTTCAGAGTATTTTCCTACTGGATTCACTCCTCCGGTAAGGTACTGATATCTCACTGTACTACAACCTCAACTGCTGCAGTGGCCATCCCTTAAGGATACATCTCACTGTACTGGCCTAAACACATAGATAATATGATAGTACCTCACAGAGTTCTTTCCTATGGGTTACACTCTTCTGATCTCACACACACACACACACACACACACAAGATAACTGTAACGGCTGTCTTGGGAAGAAGGTGAGGACCAATGCACAGTGTGGTACGTGTTCATCTTTTTAATAAAGAACACTGAATAACAAAACAACAAAGAAACAACCGGAACAGTTCTGTCTGGTGTAGACACACAAAGACTGGAAACAACCAGAACAGTTCTGTCTGGTGTAGACACACAAAGACTGGAAACAACCAGAACAGTTCTGTCTGGTGCAGACACACAAAGACTGGAAACAACCAGAACAGTTCTGTCTGGTGCAGACACACAAAGACTGGAAACAACCGGAACAGTTCTGTCTGGTGTAGACCCACAAAGACTGGAAACAACCAGAACAGTTCTGTCTGGTGCAGACACACAAAGACTGGAAACAACCGGAACAGTTCTGTCTGGTGGAGACACACAAAGACTGGAAACAACCACCCACAAAACACAATGGAAAACAGGCTACCTAAATATGGTTCTCAATCAGGGACAACGCTTGACAGCTGCCTCTGATTGAGAACCATACCAGGCCAAACACAGAAATGGCAAATCATAGACAAACTAACATAGACAACCCACCCAACTCACGCCCTGACCATACTAAGACAAAACAAAGGAACTAAGGTCAGAACGTGACAATAACAGCTCAGTTAGGTGTCAATAGCTGCCACACCAGATTGAAATTAATAATTTTTAAATTTGTCATTCAGCAGACGTTCTTATAAAGAGCAATTAGAGTTAAGTGCCTTGCTCTAGGGCACATCAACCAATATTTCACATAGTCGGCTTGGGGATTCAAACCAGCAACCTTCCTGTTACTGGCCCAAAACTCTTAAGCTCTTTACCTGCCAACCTAGAACTAATCATGAATATCTTTGACACCAGCTTTGATGCTCAGTGCAGGACTCTGTGTGTTTGCAAAGACAGTTTCTGCCCATCTGTATACTGCACTGACACATTTTCTTTTTCATCAGGAAAAAACTTTATATTGAAGGAGTGCCTTTGATTTGATGTCCTGCACATGCGCAGTTCGGCACAAGAAAACATTAGACCTGATGAAATGTTTAATCGCATGAGCTTAGATAGCCAACGTCGCCATGACATCGCCTACAAGTGTGATCAGGGATTTATATTTCTAATAAATGGTTCAATGTACAAGTGGTGTTTCCTTTCTGAAATTAGGTTTAGCAGAGAGAGGGAGGAGATGTGGCAGATTGAAAGTAGAGGAAGGGGCAAAGAGAGTTGTAGGGATGTGGGATGGATAAGGGGGAGAAGGAGATGAAGGGGGCGAGAAGGAGGGGAGAGAGAGATTGGTAGGTGATTAGTATGCTGGTGCAGTACCACTTCTCTCTGCATCTCTCTCAATTGAGGGCAGGAGGAGATGTGATATGACATGCAAGAAGCTGCTAATAGAGCCACAAACAACAATCATGCATGCGCACACACACACATTAGCGCCACTATTCATTCATACATCACTGCCACAGATATCTGGACGCATATAATACATTCAATTATATCATGTTTTAATCACATCATTTCAATGTCAAGTAAACGGTCAAATATACACCAGATTTCTCAGACTATTAAATCAACTGTTGATAATTGCTGCAAATAATTACATTACATGAATAAATGAACCAAGTGAAATGGCAGACCTACAGTATAAAACTCAAGTTCCCTTTATCGGCATGTGGAATTGTATAGGGGAGAAGAAAAGGAAATGAGAGGGATATAGGAGGATACTGTAGGGGAGGAGAAGGCATGAGAATAAGGACATTCTTCCCACAAGTCTTACAGGTAGAATAAACCTCTTCAGAAATGGCATGGCTCAAAATTTTATATTTATTCTTGGTAATACCAATTACCCCACCGAAGAGATTAGTTTAAACAAATATATTCGGTCATAAAATACGTTAATATGGGCAAATAAAACTCGTAAAACTTTCCTTTTTGTTCTATATCTTCCTAATTCTGATGGTGGTTTAAATGGTTTTAACCTTTCAGACATGGAATTGTATAAACTCGCCACCAAGGATTTTACTTGCAACATATAGTTAAATGCACTAAAGAGGAACAATGGGTACTTATTGAAAATGCATATGCTCATCCTCAGAATATTTTTGTGTCTATTTTCAAAAGATAAAGCTAAGAACATTAACAACTTCATAGTTAATAACACAATTTAATGGTATCTTTATTTAACTGGGCAAGTAGGTTGAGAACAAATGTTTATTTACAATAACGACCTACCAAAGAACAGTGGGTTAACTGCCTTGTTCAGGGGCAGAACGACAGATTTTTGTACCTTGTCAGCTCAGGGATTCAAACCAGCAACCTTTCAGTTACTGGCCTCGTGCTCTAACCACTAGGATACCTGCCGCCCCACTATAACAATATAGAAGAAGATCAAACATATTCTAAAAGAACCAATATCACTCCCTAAAAAAACTACCTTGGATAGCTTTTCAGAATTCACAGATACATTGGTTCACATGGAAAACCTAAAGGCATAAAAATCGGAAATGACTTGGCAATAGGAAATACATGTATTTTCATGACAGAATTAAAAAGCAACTTTGGACTGACAGATGTAGATATTTTCAAAAACACAGAAGTTTCATATCACAAAATGATGAAATATTTTGTATATAACAACTATGTTGGAGGACTCCTCTTTGAGTCAGAAAAGTATATTCATATGATAGGTACGATATAGAAAACTTTGCAGAGAGCATATCCAACTTACAATCTCTTAAAAAAAAATATAAACTGTTGGAACCAAGACTTAAAAAGAATTGATATTGGCACAAGATGGAGGGAACGTTGGAACATAACTAACAAAATTACAGTTTGTCACGACTTCCACCGAAAGTGGTTCCTGTCCTCTGCGGTCGGCGTCGCCGGCCTACTAGCCATCACCAATCTATTTTTCTTTTTCCGTTTGTTTTATCTTTGGTTCATTCACACCTGGTTTTCATTTGCTTTAATTTCTGTGTGTATATTTTCCCCTGTTTCCCGTTTAGGTTTGTGCGGGATTATTTTTATGTTGCTCTTGCCTATTAAAGGCGCTACTTTGACATCGCTGCTCTCCTGCGCTTGACTACGTTAGCTACCTCAGTACAAAGCCGCAACACAGTTAAAGAATATGTATGCTTAATCCAGTATAAACTAATGTATAGAATTTGTTACACGAGACAAAATTCACAAATTCTACAGCACAAAGGCAGTCATGTCTTAAGGTTAAAACGAACAATGACTCAATAATACATGCCTTCTGGGAATGTTGTAAAGTCCAAAAGTTTGCTGTCACAAGTATTTCAATGTAAATTTACTTTTAATCTGTCTGTCTGCATATTTCAAGAGATGGCATATGAGGGTGCAGTTAGATACCCGATGGGTTGTATGATACTTTCACACCAATCATCTTGGAAACAATGTATAGATAAAAACTGGAAATCGACCAATCCTCCATCGTTAACACAATCGACCAATCCTCCATCGTTAACACAATGGAAAGGTCAGATGCTTTATAATCTAAATGTTGAAAGTGAGTGGGCAACGGAGAGAAACAAAATGGTGCAGTTTGAGGCCATGTGGAAGAGAGTGGTGCGGGCGCTGGAGATGGGGGTGTGAGCAGGTGGGTCTGGGCAGGTGTGACGTTGTTGATGTTTGTGTAGGCTGTATGCTGTCGTTTGGCTTGTTTTGTTTGAAAAATAGATATGTTACAAAAAAAGATTTATGAAATGCCAGATCTAATTTATGTCTAGAATGCTTAACATTTCTATTCTATTCGTGCTCAGCATTCTTCTCCAAATGATTATAGATTGTGTGGTTGTGTGTTGGATTGTACTGACATAGACAGATGGATTGTATTTTAAAACATCAAGGTTGTTCAGTTACTGTTCAGCTTTCCAATATAATCTGTTACAGGTCAAAAAACGAGTACATTCATTCTAAGTTACACTCTCTCTCACACACACACACACACACTCTCTCTCTCACTCACTCACTCACTCACTCACACACATGTTAGTTTTACTATCCTTGTGGGATCCAAACTATTGATTTCCACTCCAAATGTTCCTTGTTTTACTATCCATGTGAGGACTTCTGGTCCCCACAAGGATAGTGAAGGGATATCGCCGAATAGTATGAGTATCAGCTAGTATGTCACCCTTGTAGAATGTTAGCACTGTAGAATATGGCCATCTATAGTCTTGTATAATCTACACCATTCGTGCCTTAATGTCCGGTACATGAATGTCATCGATGTCCTGTACATGCAAGTCCCTTGGAAGTACACCAGGCAATCCTATAGATCCAAAGAGGCCCTGTACACTGTAGTATGTGTTATACAAGTATTATGTTTGCAAGTCGTGTCTGTAGACACCACGTTCTTCTACAGCACTTAGTCTTCAGCTAAGTGAACAATCACTCTCCTGGGATGTAAGTGCACTTGATATGAACTCTGTTGTTAGCTGGGGGAATGTCAGTGTTAGAATGTCCCCTCTTTCGAAGACAAGGAACAGATGGTCAATGTATACATTGTAGACATTGGAGCCTATTGTGATTTATGCTTGTGTTCATGCACCAACCCACACGATGAAGAAGGGAGAGCCTTTTCTATAAATGCTATGTTCAGATGACTACTTCCACGACCGGTCGTTATTAAATATTCTAAACTTGATTAAAGTATTTTTGTCATTTTGTTCTCAGTTATATTCATACCATCCATTTGAGAGAACAGTTCACTAGTAAAAACCAAAACACACACATAATCTCTCTTTTTTTTCTTTCATTCTCTCTATCTGAGCTGTTGTATTACTATACAGTGCCTTCAGAAAATATTCGCACCCCTGGACTTTTTCCACATTTTGTTGTGTCACAGCCTGAAATTAAGATTTTGTGTCAATGGTCTACACACAATATCCCATAATGTTGAAGTGGAATGAATTTACAAATTAATGTCACACCCTGTCACACCCTGACCATAGAGAGCCCTTGGTTCAGAGCTTGACTAGGGGGGGGTGTTCTAGTTTTCCTATTTCTATGTTGGTGTGTTTGGAATGGTTCCCAATTAGAGGCAGCTGATTATCGTTGTCTCTAATTGGGGATCATATTTAAGTTCTCCATTGTTCCCACCTGGGTTGTGGGATATTGTTTGTCTTAGTGCTTGTTTTACCACGTAGTCATGTTTTGGTGCTTGTTTTGTTGAAGTTTCACTTTAATTAAATATGTGTAACTCAACACACACTGCGCCTTGGTCCGTCTCTTTCATCAACCGTGACAATTAATTGAAAAGCTGAAATGTCTTGACTCCTTAAGTAGTCAACATGATGCAGCCACCACCATGCTTGAACATAATGAAGAGTTGTACTCATTGTTGTATTGGCTTTGCCTCAAACATAACACTTTGTATTTATGACATAAAGTTAATATCTTTGACACATTTTTTTGCAGTATTGTGGAGTAACTACAAATGTGTTGAGCCATCCTCAGTTTTCACATATCATAGTCATTAAACTTTGTAACTGTTTTAAAATCATTGGCCTCATGGAGAAATCCCTGAACGATTTCCTTCCACCACCAACTGAGTTAGGAAGGACGATTGTATCTTTGTACACGACTGGGTGTATTGATAAACCATCCAAATCTTAATGAATAACTTCACCATGCTCATCTTCACGGCCCTTTTTTTTTACCCATCTACCAATCGGTGTCCTTCTTTGTGGGGCATTGGAAAACCTCCTTTGTCTTTGTGGTTGAATCTGTGCTTGAAATTCACTACTTGAATGAGGGCCCTTAAACAGATAATTGTATGTGTTGGGTATAGAGATGGGCACGTCATAAAAAAAAATGTTAACCACTCTTATTGCACACAGAGTGAGTCCATGAAACTTATGTGCAACTTTTACTTGTGAACTTATTTAGGCTTGCCATAACAAAGGGATTGAATACTTATTGACTCACCACTGAGCACCACATAATTTCAACCTGGATAATTGGGTTATATTTGGTTGAGATGTTGACCATTGAGATTACAACCTATATTCACACACTCAAAAAGATAGGCAGAAGTTACTTGATTTTCCAATGTGTTATCTTTTTTGGCCTTCAACCAACTAAAAACACAACCAAATCCCAATGGATTTTTTTCTTCCAATTTTTGGTTTAGTTGTCACCCAAAAGTGCATCACTGCGCTTCAATCATTTAAAAGCACAGCAATGTTCAAATAATGTCAGATATTTTGATTCATGTGTTATCACTGTGCTTCATTTAAGAGACTAACAAACGACCTGGTTTGCGGTTGAGAACACGTTAAAAGTACTGTACCAGTCAAAGGTTTGGATGCCTCTACTCATTCAGGGTTTTTATTTATTTTTACTATTTTCTACATTGTAGAATAATAGTGAAGACATCAAAACTATGAAATAACATATGGAATCATGTAACCAAAAAAGTGTTATTCAAATCAAATATATGTTATATTTGAGATTCTTTAAAGTAGCCATCCTTTGCCCTGATGACAGCTTTGCACACTCTTGGCATTCTTTTAACCAGCTTCACCTGGAATGCTTTTCCAACAGTCTTGAAGGAGTTCCCACATATGCTGAGCACTTGTTGGCTGCTTTTCCAACACTTTGCAGTGCAACTCTTCCCGCACCATTTCAATTGGGTTGAGGTCGGGTGATTGTGGAGACCAGGTCATCTGATGCAGCACTCAATCACTCTCCTTCTTGATCAAATAGCCCTTACAGAGCTTGAAGGTGTGTTGGGTCATTGTCCTGTTAAAAATCAAATCATAGTCCCACTAAGCGCAAACCAGACGGATGGAGTATCGCTGCAGAATGCTGTGGTAGCCATGCTGGTTTAGTGTGCCTTGAATTCTAAATAAATCACCAACAGTGTCGCTAGCACCCCCACACCATCACACCTCCTCCTCCATGCTTCAAGGTGAGAACCACATGCGGAGATCATCTGTTCACCTACTCTGCGTCTCACAAAAAAATCTCAAATGTGGATTAATCTGACCAAAAGACAGATTTCTACCGGTCTAATGTCCATTGCTTGTGTTTCTTGGCCCAATCAAATCTATTCTTCTTATTGGTGTCCTTTAGTAGTGGTTTCTTTGCAGCAATTCAACCATAAAGGCCTGATTCACGCAGTCTCCTATGAACAGTTTATGTTGAGATGTGTCTGTTGCTTGAACGCTGTGAAGCATTTACTTGGGCTGCAATTTCTGAGGCTGGTAACGATTGAACTTGACCTCTGCAGCAGAGTTAACTCTGGGTGTTCCTTTCCTGCGGCGGTCCTCATGGGAGTCCGTTTCATCAAAGCTCTCAGTGGCTTTTGCGATTGCACTTGAATAAACTTTTCTTGAAATGTTCAGGATTGACTGACCTTCATGTCGTAAAGTAATGATGGACTGTCGTTTGTCTTTACTCATTTGAGCTGTTTTTGCCATAATATGGACTTGGTCTTTTATCAAATAGGGTATCTTCTGTATATCTTGTCACAAAATAACTGATTGTCTCAAACACATTAAGAAGGAAAGAAGTTCCACAAATTAACTTTTAACGAGGCACACCTGTTAATTGAAATGCATTCCAGGTGACTACTTCATGAAGCTGGTTGAATTAATGACAATGGTGTGCAAAGCTGTCATCAAGGAAAATGGTGATTACTTTGAAGACTCTCAAATATAAAATACAGTTTGATTTGTTTTACACTTTTTTGTTTACTACATTGAATGTTACACTCGTTTGTAAGATAGTCCTAACTTTAGGCTATTTACTGTATTACAAAAGTAATATCAAATAACAGTATGTTTGGTTGATAACGTAACCAAATATCAACATTCAAAATATACTTGGATAGTTCCATCTGAGCCACTGGCTTATTCCCATTCTTTAAACTTGTATTTTTTGGTTGAGTTTAAGATAAACATAATTTGTTAACAAGTTAATAGGCTATTGGGGAGGTGGGTTCTACTGGGCTAACATATGGAACTTTTTAAGATGGTCTTACAAGAATCATTTAACTATTTGATTTAGAATTGTAGGACCCCTTTAGGTATCAAAAAAATATATACACAAATTATTTGAGGAAACATTGAATTTGGCCTTACTGCTCATAGAAATGCATTGAATAACATAATTATACATAGAAAACAGATGGTCAAACAAAAAATTGAAAGGATGTTTGTTTTTAAGTGTCTGTCTTATATCTGAGAGATATGAGACAGATCAGGCACAAAATGTATTCCATAAATACTGAGTATACACAACCTTAAGAACACCTGCTCTTTCCATGGCACAGACTGATCAGGTGAATGCAGGTGAAAGCTATGATCCCTTATTGATCTCACCTGTTAAATCCACTTCAATCAGTGTAGATTAAGTGGAGGAGACAGGTTAAAGAAGGATTTTTAAATGGGCAAGACAAAATATTTAAGTGCCTTTGGACTGGATATGGTAGTAGGTGCCAGGTGTACCGGTTTGTGTCAAGAACTGCAATATCGCTGGGTTTTTCACCCTCAACAGTTTACGGTGTGTATCAAGAATGGTCCACCACCCAAAGGAAATCCAGCCAACCTGACACAACTGTGGCAAGCTATGAGTCAACATGGGCCAGCATCCCTGTGGAACGCTTTACACTTTGTAGAGTCCATACACCGATGAATTGAGGGCAAAAGAGGGTCCAACTCAATATTAGGAAGGTGTTCTTAATGTTTGATATACTCAGTGTACACTTCCATTGTCACACCAATAATTGTTTTGGAGGGGGCACACGAGGAGATTGCATGAGTCAGGTCGGAGATTTGAGCCAACTCCTCGTGCTTACTGTGGGAAGCATGTTACTGGTCAGGCACCGTGTTATGTGGTAGAGCACACGGTGTCTCCAGTGCGCTATTCTAGCCCGGTGCGCTCTATTCCAGTTCCTCGCATTGGCCGGGCTAGAATGGGCATCCAGCCAGGAAGAAGGTGCTGGCTCAGCGCTCCTGGTCTCCTGTATACCTCCTTGGACCAGGGTATCCTGCGCCGGCTCTGCGTACGGTGTCTCAGGTGAGTCTGCATAGCCCAGTGCATCCTGTGCCAGCGCCCTGCATTTGCAGGGCAAGAATAAACATCCAGCCAGGACGGGTTGTGTCAGCTCTACACTCAAGACCTCCAGTGCGCCTCTACAGTCCAATACGTTCTGTGCCTGCTCCCCGCACTTGCCCATAGGTGCGTGTCACCAGCCCGGTACCACCAGTGCCAGCACCACGCACCAGGCCTACAGTGCGCCTCGGCAGTCTAGAGCGTCCGGCGATAGTACCTAGCCCAGAGTGTCCAGCAACAGTACCCAGTCCAGAGTGTCCGGTGTCAATACACAGACCGGAACATCCAACGACGGGCCACAGACCGGAACATCCAACGACGGGCCACAGACCGGAACCTCCAACGACGGGCCACAGTCCGGAACCTCCAACAACGGGCCACAGTCCGGAACCTCCAGCGACGAGCCACAGTCCGGAACCTCCAGCGACGGGCCACAGTCCGGAACCTCCAGCGACGGGCCACAGTCCGGGGCCTCCAGCGACGGGCCACAGTCCGGGGCCTCCAGCGACGGGCCACAGTCCGGGGCCTCCAGCGATGATCCCCAGCCTGGGGTCTCCAGCGACGATCCCCAGTCGAGAACCTCCGGCGATGATCCACGCAGCGAGGGTCCCCAGCCCGGTGCTTACGGCGACGATCCGCAGTCCAGAGCTTCCGCCGATGATCCACGGGTCAGTGCTGCTACAAGGGAGGAGGGATCAGTGTATGAAGGGGGGCGGGGTCCAGAACCAGAGCCGCCACCGAGGTTAGATGCAGCCGGGAGTCCGCACCTATGGGGGGGTTGCCTAGATTGGTTCTCAATCAGAGGCAGCTGTTTATTGTTGTCTCTGATTGGGGACCATATTTAGGTAGCCATATTCCTTGGGTAGTTTGTGGGTTCTTATTCTATGTTTAGTTGCCTGTCCTGCACTTCTCATATTAGCTTCACGGTTCGTTTTGTTATAGTTTGTTCAGTGTTCTTTCTTTCATTAAAGAAGTACGTACGCTTACCACGCTGCGCCTTGGTCTCCTCCATATGACGACCATGACATCCATAAAAAAAATTAACAAGTACTGGGCTACCTTCAGAAGAGCAAAACCACCGACATGTACATGTTCGTGAGAGTCTCACCTTTCCAAAAAGGCCAAACCATTCAGACACAACAGACATTTTAGTGAGAAGACCGATTTTCAGGATGTCTCATGGTCTGACAAACACCGCTGTAGCTCTGCCACCTTTCACCGCAGATCTTGAAGGCTGATATCGGCGGATACGGTGGATTGAGATATCTCTAGCTTAAACAGACACATTCTTATGGGGATTTTTTTATTATGCTAACTAGATTTTTGCGGGGCCACGAGAATTGACTCGACGGTTTTAAAGGGATACAGAAAAACCAGCTACGTCCCCAAATGGGAGACCAAAGGGTAGCAATTCTCTAGGAGGAGCTGCTGCCCAGTCTATGGTATTTTCTGATAGTGGATATAACATCGAAGATCTGACATTGTTTTAAAGGTACAAATACAACATAATTTATATAGTGTTTGTCAATGTTGAAAGGTGGTTACCATGATGACAATCCTGTATCTGAAATTTCACCCTCAAAACAACAGTTTACATTGTTAACTTTTTTTTTGTTCCATGTTTCAATACGTTGACAAATGATGTTGAAAAAACGTTGCTTCAACCAGTTTATGCCCAGTGGGTCAAGACATTTTAGCTTTTCATTTCTCTTTTTCTTTGTTTTTTCTGAAGACCAATTCCACTTTATCATTATGGGTTATTGTGTGTAGATCAGTGACACAAAATCTCAATTTAATCCATTTTAAATTCAGGTTGTAACACAACAAATTGCAAAGAAAGTCAAGGGGTGTGAATACTTTCTGAAGGCACTCTACTGCATTTATTACCATAGGGGAAATGCACGAGCACTGAGGAGGGTTCAAATCAGTGTGTGTGTGTGTGTGTGTGTGTGTGTGTGTGCGTGCGTGCGTGTGCATGTGTGCTTCTGCATATATTGGGCGAGATGCTGTGCTGATATGATTAATGAGCAGGCTCGAAAGCCCCATCACCCCAATCTCACACACACACACACACACACACAATAATCTGCGTGTTGATAAATGTGTGTGTGCGTGCGTATTGATGTCTTATGCCAGTAGCTAATAATTACTGATTGTGTTAATGTGATAACAAGCACACTGGCTTGTTGGCGAGAAAACTGTCCCTGGACACTCATATTCTAACAGGGAGCCAAACACAGATACATACTCACACGCACATGTACACACATAGTCTGTGGACATTTGTTTTCTCACTGGGAGCCAAATAATAATACGTGTGCCATTATATACTGTGACACTGATGCTATTAGTCCCATTAATTCAGCGAGAACCTCGGCAACAGTGACTGGGTATCAGGTACCATGGGGTAATGACTGATCCTGTTAATGATGAGGGAGAGACACTGGCACAGCCAACATAGAGCGTTTGTGTGGACGTGTTTAACTATACTTGTGGGGACCATAAGAAGAAGTAAACAAACAACATTGTGAGACATTTTGTTGTCCCCACAAAGTCAAATGCTATTTCTAGGGGGTTTATGGTTAAGGTTAGAATTAGCATTAGGGTTAGAATTAGGTTTATGGTTAGGAGCTAGGGTTAGTTTTAGGGTTAGGAGCTAGGGTTAGTTTTAGGATTAGAGGTTAGAGAAAATAGGATTTTGAATGGCACTGAATTGTGTCTCCACAAGGTTAGTTATACAAGAGTGTGTGTGTGTGTGTGTGTGTGTGTGTGTGTGTGTGTGTGTGTGTGTGTGTGTGTGTGTGTGTGTGTGTGTGTGTGTGTGTGTGTGCATGCACGCATGCATGAACTTGTGTGTTGGCCCAGGCAGTCAGGGGAGTAGCAAGTAAACGGAGCATGAAGACAAGGCAAGGATTCGAGCAGGAAGAGGGTAGCATGACTGTCAGACAGGATGTGCTTAGCTACACATTCTGTTCAACACACACACACAGGATGTGGCTAGTTACACACCTTATTCAGCTCACACACCAGATCGAACAGAAAGCCTGGCGAGAAGGCCCCCACACAGATCATTGTGTGTGTGTGTGTGTGTGTGTGTGTGTGAGAGATGTATTACCCTCTTCCTTTACCCCACAGAACTCTGGGACGCATCCAAGAGGCTGGCAGCAGTGAATGTAGTTATAGCACAGCCACACAGCCACACATACAGTACACACAGCCACACATACAGTACACAGCATCACATACAGTACACAGCATCACATACAGTACACACAGCCACACATACAGTACACACAGCCACACATACAGTACACACAGCCACACATACAGTACACAGCCACACATACAGTACACACAGCCACACATACAGTACACAGCATCACATACAGTACACACAGCCACACATACAGTACACACAGCCACACATACAGTACACACAGCCACACA
Organism: Oncorhynchus kisutch; assembly: GCF_002021735.2. Classification (NCBI taxonomy): domain Eukaryota; kingdom Metazoa; phylum Chordata; class Actinopteri; order Salmoniformes; family Salmonidae; genus Oncorhynchus; species Oncorhynchus kisutch. The sequence goes on from NC_034195.2 coordinate 30,549,613, forward strand.
TACAGTACAGACAGCCACACATACAGTACACACAGCCACACATACAGTACACACCCACACGTACAATACAGACAGCCACACATACAGTACACACACCCACACATACAGTGCACACACCCACACATACAGTACACACAGCCACACATACAGTACACACAGCCACACATACAGTACACACACCCACACATACAATACACAGCCACACATACAGTACCGACAGCCACACATACAGTACACACACCCACACATACAGTACACACAGCCACACATACAGTACACACAGCCACACATACAGTACACACCCACACATACAGTACACACCCACACATACAGTACAGACAGCCACACATACAGTACACACAGCCACACATACAGTACACACAGCCACACATACAGTACACACAGCCACACATACAGTACACACAGCCACACATACAGTACACAGCCACACCCACACATACAATACACAGCCACACATACAGTACAGACAGCCACACATACAGTACACACACACACCCACACATACAGTACACACACCCACACATACAGTACACACACCCACACATACAGTACACACAGCCACACATACAGTACACACAGCCACACATACAGTACACACAGCCACACATACAGTACACAGCCACAGCCACACATACAATACACAGCCACACCCACACATACAATACACAGCCACACATACAGTACACACAGCCACACATACAGTACACAGCCACACCCACACATACAATACACAGCCACACATACAGTACACACAGCCACACATACAGTACACACAGCCACACATACAGTACACACAGCCACACCCACACATACAGTACACAGCCACACCCACACATACAATACACACAGCCACACATACAGTACACAGCCACACCCACACATACAATACACAGCCACACCCACACATACAATACACAGCCACACATACAGTACACACAGCCACACATACAGTACACAGCCACACCCACACATACAATACACAGCCACACCCACACATACAATACACAGCCACACATACAGTACACACAGCCACACATACAGTACAGACAGCCACACACCCACACATACAGTACACACAGCCACACATACAGTACAGACAGCCACACATACAGTACACACAGCCACACATACAGTACACACAGCCACACATACAGTACACACAGCCACACATACAGTACACACAGCCACACATACAGTACAGACAGCCACACATACAGTACACACACCCACACATACAGTACAGACAGCCACACATACAGTACACACACCCACACATACAGTACACACAGCCACACATACAGTACACACAGCCACACATACAATACACTCACTCACCCACACATCAGTACACACACACACCCATACATACAGTACACATACAGTACACACAGGCACACATACAGTACACACACCCACACGTACTGTACACACACCCACCAATCAAAATCAAATCAAATGTAGACCTTACTGTGAAATGCTTACTTACAGGCCCTTAACCAACAATGCCATTTTAAGAAAAATAAGAGTTAAGAAAATGTTTACTCTAAAGAAACTAAAGTTTAAAAGGTGGTACCACTACTGAGTGAAAGTGTGGGAGTACAGGTTAGTTGAAGTAATTGAGGTAGTATGTACATGTAGGTCGGGGTAAAGTCACGATGCATAGATAATAGAGTGGGTAGAATCAGCGTAACACAAACCACACATAGAGTAGACACACCCACACATACAGTACACACACACACACACACCGAGAGAGACAAAAAATATTATGTTTGACAAAAAAAAGAACAAAGTTTTTCTCCTGTCACACAAAAACACACACACATAAATGATCCTCCTTTCCAACAAGTTAAGAGTGATTCAGCACAGTACAGCTTCCCCACCAAGCAGGCAAAAACGGTGGAGAGATAAATGTATTTTCCTGCAATTTTACATATTTTGCCATGGGGCATACGGTGTGGGGCGTACAGTATGGGGCATGCAGTGTGGGGCATACGGTATGGGGCATACGGTGTGGGGCATACGGTGTGGGGCATACGGTGTGGGGCATACGGTGTGGGGCATACGGTATGGGGCATACGGTATGGGGCATACGGTATGGGGCATACGGTGTGGGGCATACGGTGTGGGGCATACGGTGTGGGGCATACGGTGTGGGGCATACGGTGTGGGGCATACGGTGTGGGGCATACAGTATGGGGCATACGGTGTGGGGCATACAGTATGGGGCATACGGTGTGGGGCATACAGTATGGGGCATACGGTGTGGGGCATACAGTATGGGGCATACAGTATGGGGCATACGGTGTGGGGCATACGGTGTGGGGCATACGGTGTGGGGCATACAGTATGGGGCATACGGTATGGGGCATACTCTGTGAGGTGCAATCTGAGATGCAGTTAATTGCTGATTTATGAGGCTGGTACCTCTAATGAACTTATCCTCTGGTCAGTCAACACTGCGTCTTCCTTTCCTGTGGCGGTCCCCATAAGAGCCAGTTTCATCATAGCGCTTGATGGTTTTTATAACTGCACTTGAAGAAACTTTTAATTTTCCGGATTGACTGACCTTCATGTCTTACGGTAATGATGGACTGATGTTTCTCTTTACCTATTTGAGCTGTTCTTGCCAATAATATGGACTTTATATTTGACCAAATAGGGATATCTTCTGTATACCAACCCTACCTTGTCACTACATGACTGATTGACTCAAACGCAATAAGAAGGAAAGAAATTCCACAAATGAACTTTTAACAAGGCACACCTGTTAATTAAAATGCATTCCAGGTGACTACCTTATGAAGCTGGTTGAGAGAATGCCAAGAGTGTGCAAAGCTGTCATCAAGGCAACGGGTGACTACTTTAAAGAATCTCAAATATGAAATATTTCTCGGTTACTACATAATTCCATGTGTAATTTAACAGTTTTGATGTCTTCACTATTATTCTACAATGTAGAAAATAGTAAAAATAAAGAAAAACCCTTGATTGAGTAGGTGTGTCCAAACTTAACTGGTACTATAGATCAAATGTTTTAAAGCAAGTTTTCTCCAGTTATAGACATTTTGCCATGGGGAAGAGACATTTTGGCAGTTTTAAAGCTACTTTTCTGCAATTCTGCACATTTTGCCATGACTTATGCCATGTTAATGATATCTAAGTGAGAGTGAGTAACAAAATCAGTGGGGTCCCCCTGGAGGTCAGGGCCCCTGGGCAAGTGCCCTGCGTGCCCGGTCGGTATTCAGCCATGATTTCTATAAGTTTAGATAACTGGCTCGATCAACTTACCATTCTAATAATTGTTAGATGACATGGCTAATTGAGTGACTGTCAATGACCGACAAAACAAGAGAAAAACTGCTGATGTGCAACCAAACTTGCGACTTGTGTATTCTACTATTCTATCTCTTAACAGTAAGTTGAGACCCCGACGGAGTCCCCCCCCCCTAGGGGCCCTAAGCAATCGCTTACGTAGATTATGCCTGGAGCCGTCCCTGTTTCTAACCTCCTCTATTTGGATGAATCTCTTCTCCACACAGCCATTAAAGCCAACTAAAACAGAATCAACCTACTAGTGAAGGTCAAACAACAACTTAGGATATCCGTAAACAGTGCAGGTTGATGTTGGCATTATACACCTGTTTAGCCCATGAGGCCATTTCCCTGTAAAGTGGGATTTTAAAAGCTTGGCTGTTTGCCCAGTTTACCTCTTAACACATATGTATGAACCATCTTTCTCTTTACCTTTTCTCATCTCCCAAGAGGGTTATCCACTACCTTGCATCAGCAGATGTTTCTCATTCAGTGTGTGTGTGTGCATGCGAGTGAGTGCTTGTATTTACTCTCAGAATCACCCGAAATAATAACGTACCTACATTGGCATCTTAAGGAGAGCCGTGTGTGCATGTGAGTTAGGTTTCAGGGGACTTACATCAGAGAAATGTTAACTCTACACTAGCGCTAATATGTGGAGCTGGCAACAGAAGCCCCGGAGTTAATTTAATTATAAAAGATAACTCCTGCACACACATTTGCCTCTGTCGTGTCTACAAAAGGTTGCAGACCGAACATCAATAGTAAACAACACCTGGAAAGGTGCCTGTGTGTTCAGGGCATATATTTGATAGAGAACCAGTCAGTCCAGCAATGAACTCCTGAACTCCCCCTGTTCTCTACATAGGATCAGTATAAGGGTCTCGGACAGTAGCCCTGTCTCTCTGGTGGCTAGAACCAGCCACCATCTTGCCTTTGCAGAGTGAGAGAATAACTATTGCCCACTGTACCATTGAAATACACTCTTACTCGTAGGTCTAAATAATCGATATCCATGTTCCTGCAACAACCGTGAAATAGTGACTAATTATAAATTGAACAAAAGGACCAAATAGGGTGTCAAGAGACAGGCCTGGCCAAAAAGGCAGAACATGGCAAAGAGGGAGGAAGGAGGATGAAAGATGGTGAGCTCCTAATTGCCAAGGCAATTACCTCAGCCTTGTTCAACAGGGCAAAACATTGTGAAACATTTGGTTATGTAAGGTGTGCGTACTGTCGGTAGAGAAGTCAGGCGCAGGAGAGCAAAGACTGTGTTCCAACTGCGCAGTTTAATGAAAAAATCACTGTGAACAAAACATAATAATCATAATGGGACAAAACCCCAGATATAACGTGAGCAAAGCACTTACAAAAAACAATACCGGTCAAGGACATGTGGGGAACACAGGATTAAATACACAACATGTAATTGATGGGATTGAAACCAGGTGTGTGGGAAGACAAGACAAAACAAATGGAAAATGAAAGGTGTTTGATTGAGTGTGTGGACAGGTGTCTTTTATACAGGTAACGAGTTCAAACAGGGGCAGTTAATACAGGTAATGAGTGGAGAACAGGAGGGCTTCTTAAAGAAAAACTAACAGGTTTGTCAGAGCCGGAATTCTTACTGGTTGGTAGGTGGTCAAATACTTATGTCATGCAATAAAATGCAAATTAATTACTTAAAAATCATACAATGTGATTTTCAGGGTTTTTGTTTTAGATTTCGTCTCTCACAGTTGAAGTGTAACTATGATAAAAATGACAGACCTCTACATGCTTTGTAAGTAGGAAAACCTGCAAAATCGGCAGTGTATCAAATACTTGTTCTCCCCACTGCATGTTTCCCATGCCAATAAAAGCCCCTTGAATTGAATTGAAAGATTGAGAGAGAGAGAACGTCATTGCCGGTAGAGCTTTAATATTACATGTGTCCTAGTTTCAACTGCTCCCTCGGGACAGCACAGAGACAGAGGGTGAAGAGCGACACAGTGATTTTTATGGAAAGATTACATTTATTCAGTGGATTGTATCATTTATATTTTGCCATGTCTAACTCATGAGGATCTCCTTTACATCATTGGATCAATTCCAACAAACTTCAATGGGAATAACATTTAGGGCAACCCTAAAACTAGCCCTAGCTTCATGCCCACATCTCATTAGGGTTTGGGTTTGGGTTGAGGCTAGAGTTATGGTTGAACCAAGATGTGGACCAGGATGTGGACAGTACCCTAGCCTCAACCCAAACCCTAGCCCTAGCTTCATGTCCCAAACCCTAACCTTAGCTTCATGGTTTGTGGACATGTAGCTTGGATTAGGGTTTGGGTTGAGGCTAGGGTTAAACCAGGATGTGGACATGAAGCTTGGGTTAAGGTCATGGTTTGGGTTGAACTTGGATGTGGACATGAGGCTAGAGTTGAACCGGGATGTGGACATGAAGCTATGTATTTTCTTAAGTTTGAAAAATGCTTGTCTTCTGTGAGACTAAAAGTTTGGTTGTTTTGTTTCATTTAAATGTTTAAGTAAAACGTTTCTTTGAATAAAATATGATCAAGTAATGAGGAAACCTGTCCACTAATGTCCACTAATGTCACAAGTGTAGAGAGGAGTAGGCAGGAGGCAGTCGCAGGTTTAGAACTACTGGAATGATTAAAGTACAAAATAATAAAGTACTCAGGAAATAGTAGGAGAGATTCCTCTCAGGAAAACAAGCAACATTTACAATGACCGACAAAGGCAAATGACAGGGAGTATATATACATTGGATATATACGCCGAACGCCTGAGCTGGACAGGATGGGGCGCCAAAGAGAATGCTGGTGTGACAGTACTCCGGTGCCAGGGTGCCATGGCCGGCTGATAGCCTAGAACACACCGAAAGGGTGTGAGGTTAGTAGAGCAGTGACAGAGGGAGTTTTGTGCATTTTGTGCCCAAGGCAGAACGCAGCCCACTCCCCCGGCCAGTCCTGACAGTAACTACGAAGGTACCTACCCAGTTTCTGATTTACCCTTTCCACCTGCCCATTTGATTGGGGATGGTACCCGGAGGTGAGGCTGACCGTGACCCCCAGTCGTTCCATGAATGCCTTCCAGACACAGGAGGTGAACTGAAGACCACTGTCAGACACGATGTTCTCTGGGATCCCGTTGTGCCGGAAGATATAAGAGATGAGCGCCTCCACGATGGAGGGAGACCAGGCAGAGGAATCAAACAACAGGCTTTGGAAAACCGGTTCACAACAACCAGGATGGTGGAGTACCCCTCCGAGGGGGGAAGGTCTGTGACAAAGTCCACGGAGAGATGGGACCAGGGTCGTTGTGGAATCGGCAGTGTGTGGAGTTTGCCATAGGGGAGGTGTCTCGGTGTCTTGCTCTATGCGCAGGTGGAGCAGGAAGAGACAAACCCAGAAGTCCTGGGCTACGGTGGGCCACCAGTACTTGGTGGAGAGACAGTACAGGCTATACCCGGGTAGCCCGACACAGGTGCTGTGTGTGTCCAGGTGAGGAGATGGTCCTGCACATCAGAGGGCACATAAGTAAGCCCCTCGGGACTGTGGGCAGGTGAGGGATCCTATCGTTGGGCTGTCGTAGGGCTCGACGGATGTCCGCGTCCACATTCCACACGACAGGAGCCACAATGCAGGACGGAAATAATGGGTATCACTTTCTCCCTCCGATCCTCTGTGTTATGCACCCGGGACAACGCATTGGCCTCGACGTTCTTAGATCCCAGCCGGTAGGTGAGGGTAAAGTCAAACCTGGTCAAGAGTAGGGCCTACCTGGCCTGACGCGGGTTCAGCCTTTTCGCTGCTCGAATATATTCTAGGTTCTTGTGGTCCATCCAAATAAGTAACGGGTGTTGAGCACCCTCCAGCCAGTGCCATGTTTTCAGAGCCTTCTTGACAGCCAGCAACTCACAATCCCCCACGTCGTAATTACGCTCCGTGGGAGACAGCTTCCGTGACTAGAAGGTAAATGGATGGAGATTAGGCGACGATCCAGTGCGTTGGACGAGAACAGTCCCTACTCCAACCTCGGAGGCATCCACCTCCACGATGAAGGGCAGACATGGGTCAGGATGAGCCAGAACAGGTGTGTTCGTAAAGCGTTCCTTGAGCTCATGGAAGGCTTTGTTGGCCTCCTCAGTCCAGTGTAGCTATTGAGGAGCTCCCTTTAGGAGAGAGGTGAGAGGGCCACCACTATGCTGAAACCCCTAATGAAGCACCTGAAATAGTTGATAAAACCACGACCATACTGCACTGTCCCTCTGCTCTTCCATCTCCACTCATGCGGTGGATATCCGATAGCCCAGGTAGGAGACCGCCTGTTGGAAGAAAATGCACTTCTCTGCCTTCGATACAGGCGATGCCCTATCAGCCTCTCCAAAATGGACCTGACATGAGAGACATGTTGCTCGCGTGTAGTGGCGTACACCAAGATGTCGTCTATGTACACCACTACACAGTAACCCAACATGTCTCTAAACACCTCGTTAATGAAGGATTGAAACATCGAGGGTGCATTTGTCAGGCCATAGGTCGTTACCCGGTATTCATGGTGCCCGGTGCTGGTGTTGAAGGCGTTCTTCCATTCATTCCTTCTCTGATGTGCACCAGGTTGAAGGCACTGCGTCAATCCAATTTGGTAAAGTACTGAGCGCTGTGCATCTGTTCAATTGCAGTGGGTATGAGAGGCAGGGGATAACTGAATTTAACAGTTGCCTTATTCAGTGTCGGGTAAATCAATACAAGGGCGGAGACCTCCATCCTTCTTCTTGGAGGAGGCCGGAGAGGTGGACAGATGGAGGAATCCTTGGGCCAGTGCCTTCTAGACGTAGACCTCCATGGCTTCGGTCTCTGCATGCGAGAGACGGTAGATGTGCCCCCACAGGAGGGTAGAACCAGGCAGTAGGTTGATAGCACAGTCTCATGGTCGATGAGGGGGCAGGCATGTGGCACGAGTCTTCGGAATTCCACCTGTAGGTCCCAGTATTCCTTTGGGATTGGGACGTGGGTGGCCTAGTCCTGACTTTCCACGGAGGTGGCACAGATAGACACAGAGAGACACCTCCCCTAATACTCCTGCGACCAACCCAACAACCTCTTCTCTGTCCACAATATCCTGGGGTTATGCAACTGTAACCAGGTGAAATCTAAAACTATGGGGAGTGCAGGAGAGTCTAAGATGAGGAAGTGATGCGTTCATGGTGGTTGTGAGCAACTGTGAGGAAAATGGGAATCGTGGTCTGGTGCACCTGTCCTGTTCCTATGGGACGGTTGTCTAGGGCATGGACTGTGATAGGGGGTTGTAAAGGGACTAGAGGAATGTGTAATGATAAGGCCACTGACCAGTCTAGGAAATTGCCTGCAGAACCTGAGTCCACAAGGGCAGGACTCAATGGGGGGACAAGATAGTCCGGGAAGGTGACAGGAAGGAGGACGGGCTGGTTGGACAGAGAGGAGCAAGTCCATGCCTACCTGTGAAGGTGCAGGAGCGCTCCTCGGCCTGTCGCTTCCACGCCTGGTTCTCTTTCTGGGACATGTGTTCCAGGGGGGGTCCGACTCCCCGCAGTAGGAGCAGAGACCCTGTTGATGACAGTGTTGACGTTCCTCGGGGGAAGGTGCGCCATGCTCACCTCCATGAGCTCAGTCTCACTGGAGGTTCCTGGGAGAGACCCGAAACCCTGGGATGGGGGACTGGCACGCAGGAGATTATCCAGGCGGATGGCCATGGCGATGAGCTGGTCCAGCGTGAGGTCCTCATCGCGACAGGCCAGCTCGGTCTGGATGTCCGCCTGTAGCCCGCTGCGGAAAGCCGTTAACAGGGCCTGGTCATTCCAGCCAGTGGACTCTGCCATCATCCGGAAATCCTGTGCATACTCAGGTGCTGTCCTGGACTCCTGGCGTAGACTGAGGAGAAGCTCACCGACCTCTCTGCCTTCTGTAGGGTGGTCGAAAACGGCACAGAAGAGTTGGGTGAAGTGTTCATTGGACTGCACTTCTGGACCGTCCCCCTCCCAGACGGCGTGCTCTCACCCCAGAGCCCGGCCTGTCAGCACCAAGATCACCAAGGCCACCTTGTCCCTCTCAGAGGCCGTCCCGGCATGACGGGCAAGGTGGAGGTCCCCCTGCAGGAGAAACCTCCTACAGTGAGCTGGGGTGCCGTCACACCACTCCAGGAGGGGCAGGAGGAAATTGCTGATCGGACCGGGTAATGTAGATGCTGGTGGGGTGGCTGGAACGACCACAGAGAGCTGGGAAGGTGGTGGTGTAGCCTGCAGCTGGTGTACTGTCCGGAGCACCTCGTCCATGGCAGTCCCGAGGTGCTCCAGGCACAAGTTGTGATGTCCTGCTGCTTCCTGTTCTCTTGGTTTGGTCATTCTGTCACAAGTGTAGAGAGGAGTAGGCAGGAGGCAGTCGCAGGTTTAGAACTAATGAAATTATTAAAGCGGGACGAAACCCAAAGTGCAAAATAATAAAGTACTCAGGAAATAGTAAAACAAGCAACATTTACAATGACCGACAAAGACAAATGACAGGGAGTATATATACATTCAAATGCAATCAAAATTATTTATATAGCACTTCGTGCATCAGCTGATATCTCAAAGTGCTGTACAGTGCTGTACATTGATTGAGTGGGGAATGGAACCAGGTCTGTGTAATGATGACGAGACAAGACCGGGGTTAATGAGTGAAGGGCGACGCCTGAGCTGAACAGGATGGTGGCCAAAGGCTGGTATGACAACTAAATGTTCTAAACAAATGTGTTGTGTGATCTTCATAGAGATTGTACCCCCTGAGAACAGCAGTAAATATATAGTTGCAAAACCTATCAGTGTGCTGATGACATGACTCTTCTACCGTCTATTTTACTACAGTTTAACAGGGAAATAGGTGATTAACAGATATTCATTATGGTAATCGTCAAAATGAAGTGTCTATATGGATCTTTAACAGCAGTAATGAAAGACTGGTATGCTAACCACTCTGTCTTGTATTATGGATTAATACGCCACTAATAGATAAATAATGAGATCCCCATGCTTATTATTCTACCCACACAGCACAGCCCTGTAGATGTATGCATGTAATACAATGTGTTTCCATCATAGCATGCGTGGACATAATGGTAAAGAGATTCTCTCTAGATATTCCTCTTTCTTTTTATTTCCCAGTCCCAGCCTGGCCAGCAGCCAAAAGCTTCTCAGCATTAAATTAGAAAACTAGATATAGCCTGGGCTTGTCTGGCTTTCTCTACCACAGCACAATTACAATATTTATAAGAAAAGCCCTGTGGTAGGAAACCTCTTTTTATTCTCTAGCTGTTTCTCTCCCTTCTTGTAGAGTAGACTTTTTTAATGAAACACAGCCAAGGAAATCACTCAGGCATTTGTCAGAGTAATTGTACTGGACGTTTAAAACTGCTGACAGGCAGAGAATAAAACACTGAACAGGGGATTGTGTTTGTTTGTGTGTGTGTGTGTGTGTGTGTGTGTGTGTGTGTGTGTGTGTGCGCTTTTCCTTATTTCCCTTTAAGGAGTAGAATAAATGATATCTTAATTGGGTGTGAATAAAGTGTTCATTACTCTGACCTTAGTAGAAGAAGAAGAACATGGGGAAGAGAATCAGCTGGGAAGCTACAGCTGTGGGACTCATCTAATGGCTAATGCAAAAGTGCCTTCTATGAAATACCTAATAGATGATCTCTCTCTGATGCTTATCACTACAGACTCTTTAACACTTATGACTGCTCTAACATGCAGATATAATGATCTTTCTAGGAGGAGTATGTAAGAGTGTCCAAATGACATGCATTATCCACTACTACATGATCTTATGAAGACTTTATGAATGCTCTATGACGCTTTCATAAGATTGTTTGTCTAAAGTGGAACCCAGAACTCTCTCTGCAGTGTGGAGGACAGACAGACGTCCCTCTGTACAGTACACTGTGAAGTGGGCCAGCGGAGCTCGCAGCCTCCAACATCAAAGTGTTTGCTGAGGAGTATGTTCCTTACATCATCAAAACCAATCGCTGTCAGTCAAGGTTATTTCTCCCCACTGAACAGCATGCATTTTTTCCCCCATTCCGTATTTCCCTGTTGTTGTTTAAAGTAGAGGTTATGTGGGATTCTCAGTGTGCTAGTTTAAGCAGTGGATTCAGTTTGTGTGTAGACTACAAAATCAGTTACAGATGTAGGATCTAAATTTGAGCCAGTTGCTACAGCAGAAAAATGGTCTTGCAGCAACAGGAAATGTGAATTATAATATGGATTGTAATTAATGGAAATGTTTTTTAGGCGTTGATACATTTCTCCTTAAGGCAAATCTAGTCTGACATTCGCAGGTGGAAATAACCAACTTCAGAAGCTTTTTTAAACCTTGAATACACTACAAGTTTGCATTTACTGCTGTGCCGGAAAATACTCAGCAACAAAATAAATACAATGTGCCTATCACAAGGCAAGGTGAAGGATTACCTATACCTATTCCATCCTAACCAGTTCTACAGGAGTGCCTTGGGGGTAAGAGGTAGGGGATAGAAGATGGGAGCTTGGGGGTTAATTTGGGATTCAGTTACAGACATGAGAGCTTAGAAATATTTTCAGTCAGCTGTCCACAAGCTTATTGGTCCTGACTCATATTTGCATGAGAAAATAATCTGTCTCACAACACATTAGTCAGACTAGGACAGAACACACTCTCACTGATGGTGGTGCTGTTTGAAGATAATAAATGAATATAAATCAGGATATTGTCCATTCAGAACATTTTCTCAGTCTGAGGGGAATGGAATGTCTGGTTTGGTTGCTCTGCAGACTTCCCCTTCAGAATTGATGCATTTTATAACAAAGTGAAATTCAGTCTGGGACAATAACCTGTGTTCTGCTGTGTATCTATCCCCCCAGTGTTTTACAGTTGTCCATGCAGTAATGGGCTTTGACTTTGTGTAAATGGATGTGTCGCATTGAATAAGTCCCCTGTAATAAGGGTTCTGTACACTGTAGGTTCTATCGTGTTTCCTCCAGTACACAGTGCTTATTTCAGTGCCTACATGCCTGTGTATATGTGTGTGTGTGTGTGTATGCATGTAAATGTACTCTACTCACAAGGCCTTGAAACATCAGAATGTGGTGAACGGAGGGTGTCTGGTGAACCACGATGGTGTAGTGAGTAACCTTGCCTGAGACCTGAAGACTTGCTTCACAAGGAATTGCCTAGGTTTTAGCTCAGTGGCATAACACAGTCTTGTGAACCATGTCGGACATCCAACACATTGTAAGGATCCACCTCCAGCTGGGACTCTTGTAGATCAGCTCAGCAGCTGTGGAACTTACATTGGGACACAAGTCTACCAACAAAACACACACACTAACACCAACACAAACACACACACAGAGAGCACTGTGTCCTGTGAGAGTTTCTCCCTATCCCAGTCTGCTGTCCCCACATGCTTCACGATGGCTACCATTGTTCCTGTACCCAAGAAGACAAAGGTAATTGAACAAAATGACTACCGCCCCGTAGCACTCACTTCTGTCATCATGAAGTGCTTTGAGAGGCTAGTCAAGGATCATATTTCCTCCACCTTACCTGTCACCCTAGACCCACTTCAATTTGCTTACCGCCCCAATAGGTCTACAGACGATGCAATCGCCATAACACTGCACACTGCCCTATCCCAACTGGACAAGAGGAATACCTATGTAAGAATGCTGTTCATTGACTACAGCTCAGCATTCAACACCATAGTACCCTCCAAGCTCGTCATTAAGCTTGAGGCCCTGGGTCTCAACGCCGCCCTATGCAATTGGGTCCTGGACTTCCTGATGGGCTGCCCCCAGGTGGTGAAGGTAGGAAACAACACTTCACTGATCCTCAACACTGGGGCCCCACAAGAGTGTGTGCTCAGCCCCCTCCTGTACTCCCTGTTCACCCATGACTGCATGGCAATGCACGCCTCCAACTCAATCATCAAGTTTGCAGACGACACAACAGTAGTAAGCTTGATTACCAACAACAAAGAGACAGCCTACAGGGAAGAGGTGAGGGCACTCGGGGTGTGGTGTCAGCAAAACAACCACTCACTCAACATCAACAAAACAAAGGAGCTGATGGTGGATTTCAGGATAAAGCAGAGGGAACACCCCCCTATCTACATCGATGAGACTGCTGTAGAGAAGGTGGAAAGCTTTAAGTTCCTCTGGGTACACATCATGGACAAACTGAAATGGTCCACCTACACAGACAGCAACAGCGCCTCTTCAACCTCAGGAGGCTGATGTAATTTATCTTGTCACCTAAAACCCTGACAAACCTTTACAGATGCACAATTGAGAGCATCCTGTCGGGCTGTATCACCGCCTGGTACGGCAACTGCACCGCCCACAACCGCAAGGCTCTCCAGAGGGTGGTGCTGTATGCACAACGTATCACAGGGGGCAAACTACCTGCCCTCCAGGACACCTACAGCACCCGATGTCACAGGAAGGCCAAAAAGATCATCAAGGACAACAACCACCCGAGCCACTGCCTGTTCACACCGCTGCCATCCAGAAGGTGAGGTCAGTACAGGTGCATCAAAACTGGGACAGAGGGACTGAAAAACAGCTTCTATCTCAAGGCCATCAGACTGTTAAACAGCCATCACTAACACAGAGAGGCTGCTGTCTACATACAGACCTGAAATCATTGGCCACTTTAATAAATGGATCACTAGTCACTTTAATAATGTCACTTTAATAATTTGACTTTAGTAATGGTTACATATCTTGCATTACTCATCTCATATGTATATCTGCATTTTATACCATCTATTGCATCTTGCCTACACCACTGTGTCATTGCTCATCTCATATGTATATCTGCATTTTATACCATCTATTGCATCTTGCCTACACCACTGTGTCATTGCTCATCCATATGTATATCTGCATTTTACACCATCTATTGCATCTTGCCTACACCACTGTGTCATTGCTCATCCATATGTATATCTGCATTTTACACCATCTATTGCATCTTGCCTACACCACTGTGTCATTGCTCATCCATATGTATATCTGCATTTTATACCATCTATTGCATCTTGCCTACACCACTGTGTCATTGCTCATCCATATGTTTATATGTATATATTCTTATTCCATTCCTTTATTTAGATGTGTGTGTATTAGGTATCTGTTGTGGAATTGTTTGATATTACTTGTTAGGTATTGCTGCACTGTCAGAGCTAGAAGCACAAGCATTTCGCTACACTCGCAATAACATCTGCTAACCATGTGTATGTGACTAACAACATTTGATTTGATTTGAGAAGGTAATGGGAATGTGTGTGTGAGGAGTCATGTCTCTGTAGTGAGCTGTAGGACAGGTGTTTATACACACACCATTGACCTCTACACCTGCCCATATAACCCTACTCACACTGCTGTTCAACTTACCCCTATAAAACACTACAAGCCCTCGTCGTCTAGATAACACCCAAGCCATTATTCATGAGTTGGGAATGTGAGTGAGCAGATAGAGTGACAGGTTTGGGATCAGTGGAGGGTTTCTAGGGAGTAAAGGATTGTGGGAGGGGAGTGGAGGGTAGCAGAGGGGTTAGGGTTATTTGCAAAAGGTTCATTCTCATAGATATTCCCTGTAGACTAATTTAGACATATACTTCATTGCGACAAAATGTGACCTCAATACGCAAATGGAAGACACAGATGTCCATCTATAATGCATCAGTATGGTGCACCAGCAATGACATTATTCTAGTCATGTTCAAACATTCAGGGTTTCCTCCCATTTCCATTTCTTACCGTACTGCATATTTGCAGCATCAAAACGAGCCTCTCATATTTATCATGTTAATGACAGCTGTCAGCTCTGCAGGTGTTCTTGATTACCTGCCCAGGGTGTGTGTGTGTGTGTGCGTGCGTGTGTGTGCTTGCGTGCGTGTGTGTGAGTGTGTGTGTGTGTGTGGGCACGCACAATGTGTATTTAGTGTGTGTGTGAAATATGAAATAAGGAACATTTAAGATTCAGAAACATTTCTATCTGCAACATTCAGAACTTTATGTCCAAAAAACACACTACCTTTTGGTCTTCTAGCTGCACTACAGCCTCTCCAATAGGTCTGAACCCCTATGGCACAGATGGTATTACATGTTCTCTCTCAGGACAGAATCCTCTTTCTCTGTCTCTCTCTCTCTCGCTTGCTCTCTCTCTCTCTCTCTCAAATGATGAGTCACTCAGACTCTCAGAGCAACTGTGTCAAGCACAGTGTGCATGTGTCGGTGCATGTGTGTGCTTGTGTGCGTGTGCGTGTGGACAAAATCATCAGTACCAGTTTTCACAGTGCTGACATGAGCTGTATCTCTGCTGCCCCACACAGGACACTGCTTGCCACTGCATCTCTCTCTATTTCTCTCCTGCTACAAAACAGTGATTCTTATCCAAACACACCTCTGGTGCTTATTCCTCTCCCTCGGGAGGGCTGATATCATCACAGTGGCTCTTGCTGCTCACATACATATACACATACACAAACACAAACACACACACACAAACAAATGCACGGCCTGAGAAGGGATCATACTGATATTGACTCTGCAGACCATCCTAATCAAGTGAATATAGAAAGGGAAGACAAGGGAAACATTGAGAAAGGATAAACAGAGAGGGAGTTATTGTTTCCTTTTCTTTTTCTTTCAACTGTATTTGTTAGACTTTTGTTAAGAGTCATTTGGTCCTAGAAAAGCACAGTATTGGGGGGGGCATACTCTCAGTGGATTTATATCAAATCAACAAACATTACTTGTATACCTGTTCTTCTCTGTGGTCTTTGCAGTGGCTGTCCTGGGGGTTCAACTTGCTGGCTCAGCTGTTTGTTTGTTGGTATACAGATTTTCATCATCTATAACAGTCAATGTTATGGTCTCATACACAGAGAATATTGACAGTTCTTTCAGTGCACATACTTCAGTCGTTGTCATAGGATAATGTGAAACTGGAGAGCCCATAGATGATACTGGTTCGACTAGGGAAATAACATTGTCTGTGCTTATTATCTAGGTGTGTGTGTGTGTGTGTGTGTGTGTGTGTGTGTGTGTGTGTGTGTGTGTGTGTGTGTGTGTGTGTGTGTGTGTGTGTGGACGTGTGTGTGTGTGGACGTGTGTATGTGTTTAACTACTCTTGTGGGGACCAGAAGCCCCCACAACTAAAACAAATTTTGACCAACTGTGGACATTTTGTTGATCCCCACAAGGTCAAATACTATTTCTAGGAGGTTTAGGGTTAAGGTTAGAATTAGTGTTAGAATTACGTTATGGATTAGCGTTAGGAGCTAGGCTTTGTTTAAGGGTTAGGAGCTAGGTTTAGAGATTGGGTTAAGGTTACGTTTTTGGGTTACGGTTAGGGTTAGGGGTTAGGGAAAATAGGATTTTGAATGGGACTGAATTGTGTGTTCACATAAGGTCAGCTGTATAAGACTGTGTTTGTACGTGCAGGCATGTATAAGAGTGTTTTAGTGGTGCACAGGTCAGCTGTTTGTTCACCCGCACCCGTCCTCAATTGCTAATATTTCATCCACAACTGCCTGACAATATAATAAAGAGAAAATCCGAGGCCGGCACCGAACCCTAATCTTCAAATATAGAATATGAAACCCTGCGAACGATTTTTTGACAGGGGGTGCAGTATTTGTTTGCCTGATTTAAATATGTTTCTGCTTATCATTTCCGACATTTTGGTAGGCTATTTGTTAGTCAACTTGTCTATAATTAGAAACATGTAGCTTCTCTTTTATCATTATATGTTGCCCTAGAAGACGAAAGTTTCACTTGCTCAAGAGAATAATGTAATAGATCGTTAGAATGAATGCTTCAATCTAGTTGACATTGGTAGTTTTCTCTGTCATCTCTCACGGAGCAAAGACATTTATGGACTGGGGGAAAAATACAATAACCCCCCCCCCAAAAGAAACAGGAATGATTTTCTGTGCCAGATATCCATCAGTTTGACCGGTTGTAGGGAGAAAAAAGTATGTGAAAATTAGATGTGTTTCTGATAAGATTGCTACGGAGCCCCTAGAGAGAGAAAAACCTGCCAGACTAATACGTTCCCTCTGTTTTTTATCAATTATCTCTGATTTATATCTGTTACCTTAGATTTTGTATTCTTCCCTCTAATGTTTTATACATTCCTGTCCAGAAATTCCTGCCCTTTTTGAGAGATCAACGAGGGTTTGATGAGGATCTCGTACAGACCTTCATCAATGAATAGGTAGCTTTTAGAGGTTTAATAACAAAATAGTTATAGTGCAGAGATGAGAGCGCATCATGGAAATTGCACCTGTTAACACAGAAGCCTCTGGTCCTAGAAAGTATTCCGTTCTGCCTCTTGACAATTAAACAATCATAAACACATAAATGCGTGTGCCTGATGCCATGTTGTACTGGACGATCAAATCATGATGGCAATATAGCAAGCACATTTAGCTCCAGGTGGAGAAAGTTGCATTCTGTGCATTTGGTTCTCTATATGGTTGTGCTCTGTATTTCTGTACAAATCAGCAATCACATAATGTAGTTGACAGTATATGTATATATCCAGCTTAGTATATGACTGTGTCATCAACAAATAAAATCAACAAATAAATCTAGGCTTAGGATTGGCTCCCGAGTGGTGCAGCGGTCTCAGGCACTGCATCTCAGTGTAAGAGGTGTCACTACAGTCCCTGGTTTCAACCCAGGGAGTCCCATAGGGCGGCACACAATTGGCCCAGCATCGTCCGGGTTTGGCTGGGGTAGGCCGTCATTGTAAATAACACTTTGTTCTAAACTGACTAGTTAAATAAAGGACAAATAAATTAAAAATTTAAATGATGCATTGAAATCAAAGATAGTAAGCCTACTTATAAGCACGTTAAAGACACATGCATGACAAACAAAACAAATAACGTCGAAATGACGAAGGACCGAGTTTGGGAAACCCTGGTATAGCGGATCAACTCTGTGGTGCTGGAAGGACAGCGCCGCTGCCTAGCCAGATATATAATGCTCCCACTTTTGGGTAGTGGCATAGCTGGGGCACAGTTTTGTTTGTCACACATCCATTTTTGGACTTATAAATTAATTATATATATACCCACTGATTCTTCAAAAATGTAACTTACATTTGAAATAAAACATTTGTGAACCCTTTGGAAATACCTGGATTTCTGCATAAATTGGTCATAACATTTGATCTGAGCTTCATCTAGGTCACAACAATAGACCAACACAGTCTGCTTAAACTAATAACACACAAACAATGATGTGTTCTCATGTCTTTATTGAACACACCGTGTAAACATTCAGGGTGGAAAAAGTATGTGAACCCTTGGATTTAATAACTGGTTGACCCTACTTTGGTAGCAATAACCTCCACCAAACATTTTCTGTAGTTGTGAATCAGACCTGCACAACGGTCAGGAAGAATTTTGAACCATTCCTCTAATACAAAATTGTTTGAGTTCAGCAATATTCTTGGGATGTCTGGTGTGAACTGCTCTCTTGAGGTCATGCCACAGCTTCTCAATCGGGTTAAGGTCAGGACTCTGATGGGGCCACTCCAGAAGGTGTATTTTCTTCTGTTGAAGCCATTCTGTTGTTGATTTACTTCTGTGTTTTGGGTCATTGTCTCATTGCATCACCCAACTTCTGTTGAGCTTCAAAATATCTTGATAAACTTGGGAATTCCTTTTTCCATAGATGATAGCAAGCTGTCCAGGCCCTGAGGCAGCAAAGCAGCCCCAAACCATGAACCTCCCTCCACCATACTTTACAGTTGGGATGAGGTTTTGATGTTGGTGTGCTGTACCTTTTTTTCTCCACACATAGTGTTGTGTATTCCTTCCAAACAACTCATCTGTAGTTTCATCTGTCCACAGAATATTTTGCCAGTAGTGCTCTGAAACATCCAGGTGCACTTTTGCAAATTTCAGATGTGCAGCAATGTTTTTTTGGTACAGCAGTGGCTTCTTCCGCAGTGTCCTCCCATGAACACCATTCTTGTTTAGTATTTTACGTATAGTAGACTCGTCAGAGGTGTTAGCATGTTCCAGAGATTTCTGTAAGTCTTTAGCTGACACTCTAGGATTCTTCTTAACCTCATTGAGCATTCGGAGCTGTGCTCTTGCGGTAATCTTTGCAGGACGGCCACTCCTACTGAGAGTAGCAACTGAGTATACAGTTGAAGTTGGAAATTCACATACACCTTAGCCAAATACATTTAAACTCAGTTTTTCACAATGACATTTAATCCTAGTACACATTCCCTGTCTTAGGTCAGTTATGATCACCACTTTATTTTAATGTGAATTGTCAGCATAATAGTAAAGAGAAGGATTTATTTCAGCTTTTATTTCTATCATCACATTCCCAGTGGGTCAGAAGTACATACACTCAATTAGTATTTGGTAGCATTGCCTTTAAATTGTTTAACTTGGGTCAAACGTTTTGGGTAGCCTTCCACAAGCTTTCATTAGTTGGGTGAATTTTGGCCCATTCCTCCTGACAGAGCTGGTGTAACTGAGTGGATGTGTAACTGGTGTAACTGGCTTTTTATGGCAGTTTTGGAGCAGTGGCTTCTTCCTTGCTGAGCGGCCTTTCGGGTTATGTCGATATAGGACTCGTTTTACTGTGGATATAGATATAGATACTGTACCTGTTTCCTCCAGCATCTTCACAAGGTCCTTTGCTGCTGTTCTGGGATTGATTTGCACTTTTCGCACCAAGTACGTTCATCTCTAGGAGACAGAATGCGTCTCCTTCCTGAGTGGTATGACGGCTGAGTGGTCCCATGGTGTTTATACTTGCGTACTATTGTTCGTACAGATGAATGTGGTACCTTCAGGCGTTTGGAAATTGCTCTCAAGGATGAAGCAGACTTGTGGAGGTCTACAAATGTTTTTTCTTAGGTCTTGACTGATTTCTTTTGATTTTCCCATAATGTCAAGCAAAGAGGCATTGAGTTTGAAGGTAGGCCTTGAAATACATCCACAGGTACACCTCCAATGGACTCAAATGATGTCAATTAGCCTATCAGAAGCTTCTAATGCCATGACATCATTTTCTGGAACTTTCCAAGCCATTTAAAAGGCACAGTCAACATAGTGTATGTAAACTTCTGCCCCACTGGAATTGTGATACAGTGAATTATAAGTGAAATACTCTGTCTGTAAACAATTGTTGGAAACATTACTTGTGTCATGCTCAAAGTAGATGTCCTAACCGACACACAAAAATTATAGTTTGTTAACAAAAAATTTGTGGAGTGGTTGAAAAAGGAGTTTTCATGATTCCAATGTAAGTGTATGTAAACTTCCGACTTCAACTGTATATATTGTATATAACTGTATACAACTGTATATATTTCTTTATCCCAGTCCCGTCCCACCCCTGTCCCCGCAGGAGTCCTTTTGCCTTCTGGTCGGCCGTCATTGTAAATAGGCATTTGTTCTTAACTGACCTGCCTAGTTAAAATAAGGTTTAAAAATATATATATAATGTTGCGATGTTATTTTCAACTCAGAGAGGCCCATCCCCACCAAGAATACCCAGAATCAGAATTCGGGGTGGAAATGTGTTCCTAGACCTGAATGCTGCCTTTCAAGATGGGAACTTTTCTGTAGAAGACTTAATTTTATAGATAAAGGTTCTACCCAATGGGACCACAGAGAAAGGTGAGGACCATGGTGGAGTCCTAAGGAGCGCCTTAAGTGGATACTGGGAAACATTCATGAAGAAGTGCACAAGTGGAACCACAATCCAAATTCCCATGACAATGCATGACATGAAGGACTCATGGGAAATTGTTGCTAATGTGATGGTCCTTGGATATAACATGGTAGGCTACTTCCCTATTGCATTTGCTAAGCCATTTCTGCAACGTTGTCTTGGAGAACAGATTCCTGCCTACATTGCTGAGCCCTGGAATGTTATACTGAAAATGTTGAAACTGCCTCTTGGGGGTTTGGACGAGGTGCTGGGGAGCCTCACATAAACAAGAAAGAGAGTTGCTGCAGCTGTTAAACGTGATACCTTAAAACCTGTCTAGGACACACGTTCCGCAAATGAAAGATAAACATCTTGTTAATCTACCCATCGTGTCCGATTTTTTACATGTTTTACAGCGAAAACACAAAATATATTTATGTTAGATCACCATCAAATCCCCAAAAAACACAATTAGAGATAAAATTAATTAACCTTTGATAATCTTCATCAGATGACACTAATATGACATCATGTTACGCAATACATTTATGTTTTGTTCGATAATATGCATATTTATATCCACAAATCTCGGTTTACATTGACGCCATGTTCAGAAATGCCTCCAAAATATCCGGAGTAATTACAGAGAGCTATAACAGAAATACTCATCATAACAGTCAGATAACAGAAATACTCATCATAAACTTTGACGAAAGATACATGTTTTACATATAATTAAAGATACACTGGTTCTGAAAAATACCATTTCAATTTTGCTTCAAGACCAAATCCAGGTGGTGAGTCATATATGATTTCTATATTAACATATCTTGGACATTTTGTAGAACACTTATATATCTGTTAGACATACATGTATGTATTTTCTCTGTAAACTGATTTGCATTTCTGGGGTGAGGTGGGGTTAACTAAATGAGAAATGGCAAGCCAGCAGAAATGGACATACAGTGAGTGTACTTTGTGATATCAAATGCCTTATTACACTTCAAGATGGGGGATGCAACCAAGCTCACATGAAACCATTCATGAAGACAAATTATCTGAAGTATGCCCCTACCTAATGAATATTATCGTTACAGATTGAATGGGCATGTCATTCACACAGTACTGATGAAAAATCAAGTGCATTTGATCTAAATATGGGTATACAAGGACATCTAGTGGTCACCAAGTTTTTCATCTTCGGTCACTAGCCATCATAAATGTGTATCCTCCTTCACAAGCTTCCCCTTTCCTATGCAACAAAAACACATCTAGCACAATGTAATGAGATATATTTGATCCAGGTATTTACTTTGCAAAATGTATTGTCATTGACTAAAACAAAGTATTGTATGATGAGCTAAGCATCTGTGTACCAGCGTTTTTTGTACCCGTCTATTAGCTAGCTAGATTAGACAGTCCAGTCCGTCCTGCATGCCTTCTTGAATTCGATATTGTGTCATGCATTTGTGCATGCACATTGATAGTCTGTCATAGCTATCTTGCTAGCTCATCAACCAGTATTTTCTTTGCTATCTCTGTACAATGGCACTTATTAAAGCCTTGAATTTCATATGGACCTCACTGTCATCTAGCTAGCCACGTGGACAGCAGGGTTGTGTTGGTTTCCATTGGACTAGAGCTTGCTAGGCTGGCTAGATAGGTAGCTAATACTAGCTAGCAACAGAATCTGATTATCATGTAGCAGCCTGTGCTGGCTAGCATCTCTAGAATGCTAACATTAGCTACCCCATAGTCGTGGGGCCGCAGAATGAAGCAAATGTTACTGAACTCAAGACAATATCATGTTTTGACATTGTAATCTCTATTGATGTTTTTGTGGTTTGTTTTTTTGCTTGGTGACATTGCGAACATCTTTTTGGCATTTAACTCCAATTTTACCGGTATGTGTCAAATACGGAGCAGCAGCAGCTGCAGTGGGAGAGGTTGCACCACCTGGAGAAATGGACATGGGAGGAGGAACTGGACGGTAAAGGACCCTGGGCTCAGCCTGGAGAATATCGCCGCCCCAAGGAAGAACTGGAGGCGACGAAAGCGGAGAGGCGCTGGTATGAGGAGGCAGCACGGCGACGCGGATGGAAGCCTGAGAGTCGGCCCCAAAAATGTATTGGGGGGAGGCTCACAGGGAGTATGGCTATGCCAGGTAGGAGACCTGCGCAAACTCCCTGTGCTTACCGGGGGGCTAGAGAGACCGGGCAGGCACTGTGTTATGCTATGGAGCGCACGGTGTTTCCAGTGCGGGTGCATAGCCCGGTGCGGTTCATACCAGCTCTTCGTATTGGCCGGGCTAGAGTGGGCATCGAGCCAGGTAAGGTTGGGCAGGCTTGGTGCTCAAGAGATCCAGTGCGCCTGCACGGTCCGGTCTATCCAGAGGCACCTCTACACACCAGTCCTCCGGTGGCAGCTCCCCGCACCAGGCTTCCTGTGCGTGTTCTCTATCCAGTTCCACCAGTGCCAGCACCACGCATCAGGCCTACAGTGCGCCTCGCCTCTCCAGCGCTGCCGGAGTCTCCCGCCTGTTCAGCGCTGTCGGAGCCTTTCTCCTCTCCTGCGCTGCCGGAGTCTCCCGCCTGTTTAGCGCAGCCAGAGCCTTCCTTCTCTCCAGCGCTGCCGGAGTCTCCTGCCTGTTCAGCGCAGCCTGAGCTGCCAGTCTGCATGGAGCAGCCAGAGCTGTCAGTCTGCATGGAGCAGCCAGAGCTGTCAGGTTACATGGAGCAGCCAGAGCTGCCAGTCTGCATAGAGCTGCCAGTCTGCATAGAGCAGCCAGAGATGCCAGTCTGCATGGAGCTGCCAGTCTGCATAGAGCAGCCAGAGATGCCAGTCTGCATGGAGCAGCCAGAGCTGTCAGTCTGCATGGAGCAGCCAGAACTGTCAGGTTGCATGGAGCAGCCAGAGCTGCCAGTCTGCCTA
Organism: Oncorhynchus kisutch; assembly: GCF_002021735.2. NCBI lineage: Eukaryota > Metazoa > Chordata > Actinopteri > Salmoniformes > Salmonidae > Oncorhynchus > Oncorhynchus kisutch. The sequence continues at coordinate 30,573,635 of NC_034195.2, forward strand.
GAGCTGCCAGACTGCATAGAGCAGCCAGAGCTGCCAGTCTGCATGGAGCTGCCAATCTGCATAGTGCAGCCAGAGCTGCCAGTCTGCATGGAGCAGCCAGAGCAGCTAGATCTGCCAGTCAGCCAGAGTCTTCCAGATTTGCCAGTCAACCAGACTCTTCCAGATCTGCCAGTCAACCAGACTCTTCCAGATCCGCCAGCCAGCCAGGATCTGCCAAAGCCACCTACCTGCCTGAGCTTCCTCTCAGTGCTGATATTCCCCTCAGTGCTGGGCTGCCCCCCCCTCCCGAGCTGCCCCTCAGTCCCGAGCTGCCCCTCCGTCCCGAGCTGCCCCTCAGTCACGAGCTGCCCCTCAGTCCAGTGGGGTTCTGGGTGAGGACTATTAGGCCATGGTCGGCGGCGAGGGTGGATTATCCCAGGACGCGAGGGGGAGGAACTATGCCATTTATGGAGTGGGGTCCATGTCCCGAGCCGGAGCCGCCACCATGGACAGACGCCCACCCGGACCCTCCCTATGGTTTTGAGGTGCGTCCAGGAGTCCGCACCTTAGGGGTTCTGTCACGCCTTGGTCTTAGTATTTTGTGTTTTCTTTAATTATTTGGTCAGGCCAGGGTGTGACATGGGTTATTGTGGTGTGTTTTTGTCTTAGGGGTTTTGTGGAGTGTCTACGTAGTCTATGGCTGCCTGAGGCGGTTCTCAATCAGAGTCAGGTGATTATCGTTGTCTCTGATTGGGAACCATATTTAGGCAGCCATATTCTGTGAGTGTTTTCGTGGGTGATTGTTCCTGTCTCTGTGTTATTGTCACCAGACAGGCTGTATAGGTTTTCACGTTCCGTTTCTTGTTTTTGTATTTATCGTGTTTATTCTTTCATTAAACATGTATCGAACTAACCACGCTGCATTTTGGTCCGACTCTCCTTCGACGGAAGAAAGCCGTAACAATGTGCTCTAACTGTTTTTTCTTCTTAAATCTATGGCTGCTATAATGCTGCACTCTAGTGGATGGTAACAGTCAAATGTCCATCCTGTCCATGTTCGGTTTTCAGTGAGGGAATTCACTCTGTATTTGAGCCTGTGCTATGCCAATTTAGCCCCCGCGATATGCAACGTTTCAGGGAAGTTGGGAACCAATATACAAAAGCAAATTCTAGCTTTTTCAAACAGAAATTTGCATCCTGTACCACAAACTCCAAAAAATTCTGGGACACTAAAGCCCATGGAGAATACGAACACCTCCCAGCTGCCCACTGCACTGAGGCTAGGAAACACTGTCACCAACGATAAATCTGCGATAATTGAGAATTTCAATAAGCATTTTTCTACGGCTGGCCATGCTTTCCACCTGGCTACCCCTACCTCGGTCAACAGCCCGCATCCACCACAGCAACTTGCCCAAGCCTCCCCCATTTCTCCTTCACCCAAATCCAGGTAGCTGATGTTCTGAAAGAGCTGCAAAATCTGGATCCCTATAAATCAGCCAGGCTAGTCAATCTGGACCCTCACTTCCTAAAATGATCCGCTGAAATTGTTGCAACCCCTATTACTAGCCTGTTCAACCTCTCTTTTGTATCGTCTGAGATCCCCAAAGATCGGAAAGCTGCCGCGGTCCTCCCTCCAGAGCATCCGGCGATGAGCCACGGTCCAGTTCCACAAAAGCGGAGGGATCAGCGTAAGGATGGGGGGCTGTGTCCAGAACTGGAGCCGCCACCGAGGGTAGATGCCCACCCGGATCATCCCCTATAGGTTCAGGTTTGCGGCCGAGAGTCCGCACCTTTGTGGGGTGGTACTGTCACGACCTGACCTTAGATATCTCTGTTTTTCTATATATTTTGGTTAGGTCAGGGTGTGACTAGGGTGGGTACTCTAGTTTTTGTATGACTAGGGGGTTTTGTATGTCTATGTTGGCCTGATATGGTTCCCAATCAGAGACAGCTGTTTATCGTTGTCTCTGATTGGGGATCATATTTAGGTAGGCATTTTCCTCATTTGTGTTGTGGGATCTTGTCTATGTATCGTTGCCTGTCAGCACTATTTGTATAGCTTGTTGTTTTGTTCAGTGAGTTTCGATTTATTAAAATTATGTGGAACTCTACTCACGCTGCGCCTTGGTCTGATCCTTACGACGAACGTGACAGATATGCCACACCTGTCAGGTGGATGGATGATATTGGAAAGGAGAAATGCTCACCAACATGGATGTAAACACATTTGTGCACATAATTTGATAGAAATAAGCTTTGTGCGTATCGAACATTTCTGGGACCAACACTTTATATGTTGTGTTTATATTTTTGTTCAGTATAGCCAATCTAATCCGGTTTCAACATTTGTGAGTTACTGTGAGAATATGCGCACTCATGGAATAGAAATGTAAAATCTGGTTATGGATTAGGATCAACTCCCTTATAACACACCTTTAGAGTATCACCCTTTTTCAGAGTTTCAATGAACACCTAAGAGAAAATTGAGTACAACATTTAACCACTGCGTTATTGGTGAAAAGAAAACATACCTATAATGACATCCGGGTGGTGTGTCTGTGCTCTGTGCCACCTCCCTCATTAACCAAGAGGGAACAAACGATCATGAACTTTTTATAGAAGTACATACGCAACTGCTCAACCGACCACCTAAAGCAGTTTCTCAGATTTTGCACAGGTAACATCAATGTTGAACAATGATAGATAAGTAGCCCACCTCCTAGTGTGTGTTTGTTTGATGCTCCTAATATGAAGGTGAAATGCAAATGTAATTCAGTGTTTCTTTGTTCTGTCTTAGTTTCTTATACAGGTGCAGAAATCCTTATGTCTTCAGCAATTCACATCTGCTTTGTTGTGCCCAAGACCGACTTTGTGAGAAGCCCCCAATCACACACCTGCGGATATTTTTTGGCGATCCCCAACACCTACACATCATACATTGATGTCGGAGGAATACACCCAGTCCTGGATTCCAAAGTGTGGGTGATGGACATAATTTAAACGGGAGAAATTCTCTCTCACGCACACAAGGAACTTGCTCAAATCAATCATGTAGCATTTGGTGTCGAATAGTCAAAAGTTACCGGGGAGGATGGTAATTACGTTATTGGGGAGAGGTATACATGTATCGGTCTTGTTCCACCAGGCTACCTCAACCAACCCCCAACTACAAATTATGTTGACAACAGATTCAACAACTATATTCACAATGTTATGTTTTACCCTGTCTTCCTTTCTTAAACAGGTGCAAATGACCTTGTGTTGAGACCAAGGGTGACTTTGGAAGAAGCCCCCAAGAATGCTAAAGAAGACACACATGCTGTACACAATGTCATCGTTGTTATCCCCATCCTTGACTTTTCTTTTCTTTAAAACACACCGACTTTGTTAGAATTTCGATATCACAAAACACAAGCAGAATTGATGTTATAAGCAGTTTTGTGGAGCATATCGTAAAACTGACTATCCTACCGATACTTGACTTCGGCGATGTCATTTACAAAATAGCCTCCAACACTTTACTCAGCAAATTGGATGTAGTCTTCCACAGTGCCGTCTGTTTTGTCACCAAAGCCCCATATACTAACCACCACTGCGACCTGTATGCTCTCGTTGACTGGCCCTCACATCATATTCGTCGCCAAACCCACCGGCTCCAGGTCATCTATAAGTCTTTGCTAGGTAAAGCCCCGCCTTATCTCAGCTCACTGATCACCATAGCAGCACCCACCCGTAGCACGCGCTCCAGCAGGTATATTTGACTGGTCATACCCAAAGCCAACTCCTCATTTGGCCGCCTTTCCTTCCATTTCTCTGCTGCCAATGACTGAAACTAATTGCAAAAATAACTGAAGCTGGAGACTTATATCTCCCTCACTAACTTTAAGCACCAATTGTCAGAGCAGCTTACCGATCACAGCCCATCTGTAAATAGCCCACCCAACTACGTCATCCCCATATTGTTTATTTTTGCTCCTTTGCACCCCAGTATCTCTACTCGCACATCATCTTCTGCACATCTATCACTCCAGTGTTAATGCTAAATTGTAATTATTTCGCCACTATGGTGAAACGTTCATCGTTGGGAGAAAGAGAGGAGGACCAAGGTGCAGTGTGGTAAGTATTCATTATGCCTTTTAATGAAAACTAATACGGGAGATTCCGGCAGCACCGGACAGGCGGGAGACTCCGGCAGCTCCAGAGTGATGGGCGATTTGGACAGCACCGGAGTAACAGACAGCTCTGGCAACTCCTGACTGACCGGCGGCTCTGGCAGCTCCTTACAGACGGGTGACTCTGGCAGCTCAGGACAGACGGGCGACTCTGGCAGCTCAGGACAGAGGGGAGACTCTGGAAGCTCAGGACAGACGGGAGACTCTGGAAGCTCAGGACAGACGGGAGACTCTGGAAGCTCAGGACAGACGGGAGACTCTGGAAGCTCAGGACAGACGGGAGACTCTGGAAGCTCAGGACAGACGGGAGACTCTGGAAGCTCAGGACAGACGGGAGACTCTGGAAGCTCAGGACAGACGGGAGACTCTGGAAGCTCAGGACAGACGGGAGACTCTGGCAGCTCAGGACAGATGGGAGCACCTGTAGGGAGGAGACGGAGAGACATCCTGGTGCGGGGGGTTGCCACCGGAGGCCTGGTGGGTGGAGGGGGCACCGGATAGACCGGACCGTGGAGGCACACTGGAGGTCTCGAGCACCGAGCCTGCCCAACTCTACCTGTCTGGATGCTCCCCGTAGGCAGGCCAGTGTGGCGAGGTGGAATAGCCTGCACTGGGCTGTGCTGACGAACCGGGGACACCATGCGTAGGGCTGGTGCCATGTACCCCGGCCCGAGGAGACTCACTGGAGACCAGATGCACTGAGCAGGCTTCATGGCACCTGGCTCGATGCCCACTCTAGCCCGGACGATACGAGGAGCTGCTATGTACCGTACCGGGCTATGCCTGCACACCGGGGACACCGTGCGCCTCACGGCATAACACGGTGCCTGCCCGGTCCACCTCTCTCCACGGTAAGCACGGGGAGTTGGCTCAGGTCTCCTCAATATATTTTTGGGGCTGCCTCTCGGGCTTCCAGCCGCGCTGCCGTGCTGCCTCCTCATACCTCCGCCTCTCGGCTTTCGCTGCCTCCAGCTCTGCCTTGGGGCGGCGATATTCTCCCGCCTGTGCCCAGGGTCCTTTGCCGTCCAAAATCTCCTCCCATGTCCAAGAGTCTGGAGATCGCTGCTGCTGCCCGTTAACATGCTGCTTGGTCCTTGGTTGGTGGGTGATTCTGTAACGTTCGTCGTTGGGAGAAAGAGAGGAGGACCAAGGTGCAGCGTGATAAGTATTCATTATGCCTTTTAATGAAAACTAATACTCGAACAAAACAACAAAAACGATAAATGAAACAGTTCTGTATGGTGAACATACTCTACAGAAAATAATCACCCACGCAACACAGGTGGGAAAAGACTACCTAAGTATAATTCTCAATCAGAGACAACTAACGACACCTGCCTCTGATAGAGAACCATACCAGGCCAAATGCAAAACACAACATAGAAAAACGAACATAGACAACCCACCCAATTCATTTAACTCTGATTGATCCGTGATAAGCAGTAAGCACATGCGCTGGAATCTGCAGGGGAGATCCAAAGGAACGGAATAGAATGAATAAATTGAGGGAATGAAAGACAAACTGGAAATAAGGTATTGAATGGTCAGTGATGATCACCATTTGAAACACGTAATTAACTAAATAGGATTACATTTAGGCTGCAATATGGCCAAGTGGGACCATCATGGTAGCCTACATAAGAAGAAGAGGGAACGAATCTGAGGGAATGGATAAAAAAAATCCAATGGAATGGACTAGCCTGGCTGGTTTTTTTTCTCCACCATGAGGCCTAACACCATGCCCAAACCAGACGCACGCGCCATTGTGCGCAAATTTATTTTGTCCTCCCACACCAAACGCGATCACGACACGCAGGTTGAAATATCAAAACAAACTCTGAACCAATTATATTAATTTGGGGACAGGTCGAAAAGCATTAAACATTTATGGCAATTTAGCTAGCTTGCCTTTGCTAACTAATTTGTCCTGGGATATACACATTGAGTTGTTATTTTACCTGAAATGCACAAGGTCCTCTACTCTAATAATTCACACATAAAACGGTCAACCGAATCATTTCTAGTCATCTCTTCTCCTTCCAGGCTTTTTCTTCTTTGGACTTTATATGGCGATTGGCATCTAACTTTCATAATAAGGTGTATTACCACAACTGACCGACCAACCTCAGTTCATATTTCAATCACCCACGTGGGTATAACCAATGAGGAGATGGCATATGGTATATGCTTCTATAAACCAATGAGGAGATGGGAGAGGCAGGACTTGCTACATTTAGGCTGCAATATGGCCAATATGGACGCGTTCAGCGTCACAAATAGAACTGACAATTTTTTGTGCTTGGCAACGCACGTTGGCACGCGAGCAGTGTGGGTACAATGATTGAATTACATGTATGTGTAAGTTTATTTTGCAACGCTCGTGCATACGACGAGAGCGGTGTGGTCAGCGTGTAAGGGGCTCCATACTTAACCGGCCCTCCATTTTTATTTTAAACTCTCCTTTGGCAGTTTTTGCCTTATTGAATTAAACTTCGACAATGTCCCTTTTGCCTCGATGGATTGACGTGAACTTAGTCTGCCCGTTCTCAAAAGCATTATTTTGCGATTGGCTGTGTAGGTGATTTGGTGTGTGCTCAGTTAAGCCCCACATTTTAGGTTTATGCACTAATACCAGGTACCAGCCTATAATAATGAAGGAAAAACCTCAATGTAGCCTATATAAATTGCTTAAGAATGATACTTTTATGGATTTTTTAAGGTATTGTTTCTCTTATTCAACCCGTCCCTAAAACCATCATCCCCAAAAATATAACCGAGGGGACTGGGGGTTAGGAGTCAACCCGTGCATCACGAGAGTGTGTGTATGTGATGACTGGATTATCCTTATCTGTAATGACTCCGCAGATACAGTTAGACATTCTCATTCAACAGAAATCAATAGCTATTCTACATACTAATTAAACCCTGAAACAATTAACTCAATTGGCCTCTTCTCTCCAGGTAATGAATGAAGTTCCTCTCTAATACATTCTGCCCTGGGCCGTTCTAATGAAGCCAACATGAGAAAGCACCATTAAGGGTCAATTCTGTGTTTATTCAGTCACTGACAGGCCAAGTTCCCAAACAGGTTTTCCAGTAGACTGAGAGTTCTGGTCATTTGCTGAAATGTGTATGTTTGTGTGGTTGTGTGCGTGTGCGTGTGCGGGCGCCCATGTGTGTGTGTGTGCATTGCATACTCAGCGTTATCCTGTCTTCAGGCTGCAGTATTCATCCTCTCTGTAATATGCAGCGTTAATGTGCGTCGGTGTCTAATTGAAAATGAAGCAGTCTATTTCCCCCTGTGGAGCCATTAAAACGCTGTTAGAGAGACAGACACAAACACTCAGCATGACACAGGAGAGAGTGGAGAGAGGGAGCGAGGAAGGAGAGAGTGGAGAGAGGGAGGGAGCAAGGAAGGAGAGATTGGAAGGGAGAACTGGCGGATACAGAAGTGCTGGACTGTCCCTGTGTTAACTCAATGTTTTATTCAAGACACCACACCCTAATCATAACACGATTAACTTTTACCAGTTTAATGTAGACACAAATATAATACTTGTATTACAATTTCTGAAATATTGTATCAAATATGTACATTAGGTTATACTCATTAAATATGTGCATTTACCACAAATCCCTTTTTCTGGACACTGGATGAAGTCAGCCTAAGTATTTAAGTTTCATTTTGTTAAAACACTCCAGGACCAGACTTACTCTGACCAGATTATGGATAAACACTTTTTCATCCTTCTATCTGTAAAATACTAAAAACATCATATATTTTTGGCACACCGAATTTTTGCCTACCAATCACCAAATGCCTATTTTGACCCAATCACCATCTCTTCAAATGAAGTTAGTACATATAGTCCAGCTTGCAACATTTTCTATGAAATTGTCTTTTAAATGATGTGTGATTCAATGTAGAGAGCCTTGTATAGTAAACAAAAGAAAATATACATTTACATTAAGTTTGTGACATTTTCATGTCCACCTTTTGAAAGTACTCATTATAGGACCACAATACAAAAACATTGCCATACTGAAAAGTAGATACAAAATGGCACCTGGCGAAGGCAAAAAGTTTGATGTTTCTGCCATCAATGGCCTTCATCAGAACACCGACAGAAAGGGATTGGACATGTACATGTAGGTCATAGGAAAGACAATTAGGGAGAAAACTATACCGCTGGTGGTCTCAATGAGAGACGGCATGGTAGACAATACAAGTTGGTCCTCAGGGTGAGAGGTGATGTGGTCAATGGCTCCAAGTGTACAATACAAAAAAAATAAAAAATAATACACTGGAAATAAATGACAAATTAGGGCACACCCAATGTGTAAATCAAATCCTGACCAGTAATTAGACCAGGAAAAAGTAGTGAAAGCTCAGTGGAGACTATAAAACTGTTTCTCTATTGAGTATGTGGACGTGCAGACAGAGCTGCAGAAAGAGAAGAAAAGCTATGTTGTAGTAGTGTATCTTGGCCACCAGGAGGCTGTATGGCACTGGATGGTTAAACAGCTGATTGATACAGTTATAAGCAGCCTCTGGATCAGAAAGCACTGTAGGAAAACTTCAGGAAACAGGAAGGAAAATATGCTTATACATATTATAGAAGCATAGGGAACCCCTTGTGTAAGAATCAACTTGGATCTCAAATCATGCTACAATACTAAAGTTCAAAGAAATATTCATATGAGAGTGAACAAAGCAAGACAGACCAAATTTCTAAGTGAGCAAAATAAGTATAAATTGTCATATCCACAAAACGCATTCAAATAGACCCAAAATAAAGTTCAGAATGTTCAAATAGAATCCAAACAAAAATAGTTCCAAAGTCAATCAAAAAGCCAAAATGTGTATTCCCCCTTCAAAAAGCCTAAATGTGTTACCCCCTTTCAAAATGGCAAAATGTGTTATTCCCCTTCAAAAAGCCTAAATGTGTTACCCCCTTTCAAAATGGCAAAATGTGTTATCCCCTTTCAAAAAGCCTAAATGTGTTACCCCCCTTTCAAAAAGCCTAAATGTGTTATCCCCCTTCAAAAAGCCTAAATGTGTAATCCCCCTTCAAAAAGCCAGTGTGTTATCCCCCTTCAAAAAGCCTGAATGTTTTATCCCGCTTCAAAAAGACGGTGTGTTATCCCCCTTCAAAAAGCCTAAAATAAAAAAATTGTTATCCCCCTTCAAAAAGCCTAAATGTGTTACCCCCTTTCAAAATGCCAGTGTGTTATCCCCCTTCAAAAAGCCTAAATGTGTTATCCCCCTTCAAAAAGCCAGTGTGTTATCCCCCTTCAAAAAGCCTAAATGTGTTACCCTCTTCAAAAAGCCTAAATGTGTTATCCCCCTTCAAAATGCCAGTGTGGTATCCCACCTTCAAAAAGCCTAAATGTTTTATCCCACTTCAAAAAGCCAGTGTGTTATCCCCCTTCAAAAAGCCAGTGTGTTATCCCCCTTCAAAAAGCCAAAATAGGTTACCCCCCTTCAAAAAGCCTAAATGTGTTATCCCCCTTCAAAAAGCCTAAATGTGTTATCCCCCTTTAAAAATTCCAGTGTGTTATCCCCCTTCAAAAAGCCAAAATGTGTTATCCCCCTTCAAAAAGCCTACATGTTTTATCCCGCTTCAAAAAGCCAGTGTGTTATCCCCCTTCAAAAAGCCTAAATGTGTTATCCCCCTTCAAAAAGCCTAAATGCGTTATCCCCCTTTCAAAAAGCCTAAATGTGTTATCCCCCTTCAAAAAGCCAACATGTGTTATCCCCCTTTCAAAAAGCCTAAATGTGTTATCCCCCTTTCAAAAAGCCTAAATGTGTTATCCCCTTCAAAAAGCCAAAATGTGTTACCCCCTTTCAAAATGCCAGTGTGTTATCCCCCTTCAAAAAGCCAAAATGTGTTATCCCCCTTCAAAAAGCCAACATGTGTTATCCCCCTTCAAAAAGCCAGTGTGTTATCCCCCTTTCAAAAAGCCTAAATGTGTTATCCCCCTTTCAAAAAGCCTAAATGTGTTATCCCCCTTCAAAAAGCCAACATGCGTTATCCTCCTTCAAAAAGCCTACATGTGTTATCCCCCCTTCAAAAACCAAAATGTGTTATCCCCCCTTCAAAAACCAAAATGTGTTATCCCCCTTCAAAAAGCCTAAATGTTTTATCCCCCTTCAAAAAGCCAGTGTGTTATCCCCCTTCAAAAAGCCTAAATGTTTTATCCCGCTTCAAAAAGCCAGTGTGTTATCCCCCTTCAAAAAGCCTAAATGTGTTATCCCCCTTCAAAAAGCCAGTGTGTTATCCCCCTTCAAAAAGCCAGTGTGTTATCCCCCTTCAAAAAGCCAGTGTGTTATCCCATTTCAAAAAGCCAAAATGTGTTATCCCATTTCAAAAAGCCAAAATGTGTTATCCCCCTTCAAAAAGCCAGTGTGTTATCCCCCTTCAAAAAGCCTAAATGTGTTATCCCCCTTCAAAAAGCCTAAATGTGTTATCCCCCTTCAAAAAGCCTAAATGTGTTATCCCCCTTCAAAAAGCCTAAATGTGTTATCCCCCTTCAAAAAGCCAGTGTGTTATCCCCCTTCAAAAAGCCTAAATGTGTTATCCCCCTTCAAAAAGCCTAAATGTGTTATCCCCCTTCAAAAAGCCTAAATGTGTTATCCCCCTTCAAAAAGCCTAAATGTGTTATCCCCCTTCAAAAAGCCAGTGTGTTATCCCCCTTCAAAAAGCCTAAATGTGTTATCCCCCTTCAAAAAGCCAGTGTGTTATCCCCCTTCAAAAAGCCAGTGTGTTATCCCCCTTCAAAAAGCCTAAATGTTTTATCCCCCTTCAAAAAGCCAGTGTGTTATCCCCCTTCAAAAAGCCTAAATGTGTTATCCCCCTTCAAAAAGCCTAAATGTGTTATCCCCCTTCAAAAAGCCAGTGTGTTATCCCCCTTCAAAAAGCCTAAATGTGTTATCCCCCTTCAAAAAGCCAAAATGTGTTATCCCCCTTCAAAAAGCCAGTGTGTTATCCCCCTTCAAAAAGCCTAAATGTGTTATCCCCCTTCAAAAAGCCTAAATGTGTTATCCCCCTTCAAAAAGCCTAAATGTGTTATCCCCCTTCAAAAAGCCTAAATGTGTTATCCCCCTTCAAAAAGCCAGTGTGTTATCCCCCTTCAAAAAGCCTAAATGTGTTATCCCCCTTCAAAAAGCCTAAATGTGTTATCCCCCTTCAAAAAGCCTAAATGTGTTATCCCCCTTCAAAAAGCCTAAATGTGTTATCCCCCTTCAAAAAGCCAGTGTGTTATCCCCCTTCAAAAAGCCTAAATGTGTTATCCCCCTTCAAAAAGCCAGTGTGTTATCCCCCTTCAAAAAGCCAGTGTGTTATCCCCCTTCAAAAAGCCAGTGTGTTATCCCCCTTCAAAAAGCCTAAATGTTTTATCCCCCTTCAAAAAGCCAGTGTGTTATCCCCCTTCAAAAAGCCTAAATGTGTTATCCCCCTTCAAAAAGCCTAAATGTGTTATCCCCCTTCAAAAAGCCAGTGTGTTATCCCCCTTCAAAAAGCCTAAATGTGTTATCCCCCTTCAAAAAGCCTAAATGTGTTATCCCCCTTCAAAAAGCCAGTGTGTTATCCCCCTTCAAAAAGCCAGTGTGTTATCCCCTTTCAAAAAGCCTAAATGTGTTATCCCCCTTCAAAATGCAAAAATATAAGTAATCCAATAAAGCAAGTCGCAAAAGTCAACAGGATATTTCTCACCGGATGGTTGAGGAAGAGGGAAATTCAGCCTGGTGGAGATTTCCTTCCAACAGGTACAATTTCATGACATGCACCAAAACCAACCACACAGGAATCCTTTGTCGCAGGAGTAAAAATGAACAATAATGAGCAACAATTACTCCCTCTGAATTTTTCATCTAGGCTGCTTAAAAGGTTGTCCACAGAAAAATAACCTCAGCCAGGTACACACCAAATGTTTCCTCAAACTGCAATCCTTTTCTTAAAGGGACATGCCATCTTAAAGGGATAGTCCACCACAAATACAATGGCGGAGATCTGAAATGTGAAAATAACGCAGTCAGAACTGGCAGATACATAATATAATAAAATGAAAATACACATCAAGGTTTTACCTTGCAAGGTTTTGACATTTTAAACCAGATGTAATATGTCTATGTGTGCCTATCACCTCACACTTGTGGCAGTCACATTTGGACAAACATCTAAAAAAGTGGGAGAGAGAGATATTGCCACATCTCTCCCCCAGTTAACAACACAATTCAACACAAACAAATAAAGTATTTACCAGAGCATGATGTCACCAGGTGAAGATGATGGTTCTCTTCCTCTGCCAAGATCGAGGAGGTGCTAAATTAGTATGTGGAGATTAAACAGCACATAAAGCCATCTCAGTCTGCGTGTCTCTAGTTGCTGTGATTTACTATGGGCTGGGATGAAACTGTGTACCGTCAGGACCTGTAATGGCTGCCAGCGGCTGCTTTTAATTTCTTTGGCTGGGGGAGGATATGGCTGTTGTGATTTTCTTCCTGATGCCTCCCCAGACACCCCTCTGTGTTATAGCTGCACCATATGGAACCAAAATTAAGACATTAAAAACACACTTAGACTCGCTGCTAAACAACCCAACTTTGGGTTCAGAAAGTAACAAAGTAACATCATCCTCCTCCAAAAGTGCTGTTCACTGTGCTGGCGTAAGTCTACATGTTCACAGGAGAATGCCACCTAGTGCTGTTCACTGTGCTGGCGTAAGTCTACATGTTCACAGGAGAATGCCACCTAGTGCTGTTCACTGTGCTGGCGTAAGTCTACATGTTCACAGGAGAATGCCACCTAGTGCTGTTCACTGTGCTGGCGTAAGTCTACATGTTCACAGGAGAATGCCACCTAGTGCTGTTCACTGTGCTGGCGTAAGTCTACATGTTCACAGGAGAATGCCACCTAGTGCTGTTCACTGTGCTGGCGTAAGTCTACATGTTCACAGGAGAATGCCACCTAGTGCTGTTCACTGTGCTGGCGTAAGTCTACATGTTCACAGGAGAATGCCACCTAGTGCTGTTCACTGTGCTGGCGTAAGTCTACATGTTCACAGGAGAATGCCACCTAGTGCTGTTCACTGTGCTGGCGTAAGTCTACATGTTCACAGGAGAATGCCACCTAGTGCTGTTCACTGTGCTGGCGTAAGTCTACATGTTCACAGGAGAATGCCACCTAGTGCTGTTCACTGTGCTGGCGTAAGTCTACATGTTCACAGGAGAATGCCACCTAGTGCTGTTCACTGTGCTGGCGTAAGTCTACATGTTCACAGGAGAATGCCACCTAGTGCTGTTCACTGTGCTGGCGTAAGTCTACATGTTCACAGGAGAATGCCACCTAGTGCTGTTTCACTGTCCTTTGCTCCTCTTGTGTTCACAAGAGGAGCAAGCAATTTAGCAGTATTTAGATTTTTTGTGTGTTATTTCTTACATTATTAGTCCAGAATTGTTTTTGTGTTTTTACATACAGCCAGAAATAACTTTTGGATATCAGAGCGGCGATAACTCACCAGCATTACGACCAGGAATAGAACTTTCCCGAATTGGATCCTTTGTTTGTACAACCCAGGGCAATTTAACGTATTCCAGAGGCTGCACCAAAACACTATGGGCAGAGAAGAGGTGTTCGGAGTGGACTTCTAATCCGACTCAGGAGGCGTGCTCACCATCCACCGCTTCCGAGTATATTACCCGCTAATGTTCAGTCTCAGGATAATAAAGTAGATGAGCTCAGAGCAAGGATCTCCTTCCAGAGAGACATCAGGGATTGTAACATACTCTGTTGCACGGAAATATGCCTCTCTCGGGATATACTGTCCCTTTCAACACAGCCATCTGGGTTCTCAGTACATCGCCTGGACAGGAATAAAGAACTCTCCGGGAAGAAGAAAGGCAGGGATGTATGTTTCATGATTAACAACTCATGGTGTGATTGTGATACATACAGAAACTCAAGTCCTTTTGTTCAACCGACCTAGAATACCTCACAATCAAATGCCGACTGTATTAACTCCCAAGAGAATTCTCTTTGGTTATAGTCACAGCCATGTACATTCCCTCTCAAGCCGATTCCACGACGGCCCTCAAAGAACTACAATGGACTTTATATAAACTAGAAACCACATATCATGATGCTGCATTTATTTTAGCTGGGGATTTTAACAAAGAAAATTTGAGGACAACGCTACCAAAGTTCTACCAACATATTGACTGTAGTACTCGCGCTGGGAAAACATTGGCTCACTTCTACTAGACTTTTCAAAATGCCTACAGGGCCCTCCCCCACCCTCCTTTCGGCAAATCTGATCCCGACTCCATTTTGCTCCTCCCTTCCTATGGGCAGAGACTCAAACAGGAAGTTTCCTGGTGGCCTCTGAGAATGACATAGACAAATACACGGATGTAGTGGCTGAGTTCATCGGGAGGTGTGTAGGAGATGTTGTACCCTCTTTGATTGTTGAAACCTGATCAGTCCAGAAACCATGGATCGATGGTTGTATCGCCGCCTGGTACGGCAACTGCACCCCCTGCAACCACAGGACTCTCAAGAGGGTGGTGCGGTCTGCACAACGCATCACCAGGGGCAAATTACCTGCCCTCCAGGACACCTAAGCACCCGATGTCACAGGAAGGCAAAAGATAATCAAGGACATCAACCACCCGAGCCACGGGCTGTTCACCCCCCGCTATCATCCAGAAAGCGAGGTCAGTACAGGTGCATCAAAGCTGGGACCGAGAGACTGAAAAACAACATCTACCTCAAGGCCATCAGACTGTTAATAGCCATCACTAGCTGGCTACCACCCAGTTATGCAACCCTGCACCTTAGAGGCTGCTGCCCTAAATACATTGCCATGGAATCACTAGCAACTTTAATAATGGAACACTAGTCACTTTAGTAATATTTAAATAATGTTTACATACAGTTTTACTCATGTATGTACTGTATTCTATTATACTGCATTTTAGTCAATGCCACTCCAACATTGCTCAATCTCATGTTTCTATTTTCCTAATTCCATTATTTTACTTTTAGATTTGAATGTATTGTTCTGAATTGTTAGATACTGCTGCACTGTTGGAGCTAGGAATACAAGCGTTCCACAACACCCGCAATAACATCTGCTAAATATATGTATGTGACTAATAAAATTGTATTTTTATTTTATTTGGTCTGTTTCACAAGCGTTCCCAGAAGTCTCACAGTGTTGTGCCTCTGGGTTTAGAAACCCAGTGGTTTCTTCTCCACAATGAGTCTGGATCTGAGTAACTCCCTGACCCGCACTGAACCGAACACTGGTACAAAGACCTACAGAAGGGTAGCTATCCAGGAGGAGGTTGGACACCCCACCCTCCAGAGTGTAGTCTTCTAGCTATAGTGCTCAGTGGTCAATGTTACACATCTAGTATGGTCTCCCTCTGTAATCACCATACTACAGCGGGATGCTCAGGGGTTCTTTGACCGGAGTAGGGCTACTCTTTCTCTGATACAGGGTCTCCTCTCCCCAGCTGGCTGGAAGGATGACCGCTCAGTGCTATTTACAGTACATCCCATAGCGCTGTTTCTGTTTTACCGCCACAGGAGAGTTGGGGAGTTGGGCGGGGAGGAAGACAAACGAAGGTCTCTCTTGCTCTCTCTATCTCTATTTCGCTTCAACCCCTCTCTTTCTCCGTTCCTAAAAATAACCGTGAGTCGTGATCAGTTCGTCCTTGAGAGTAATATTGCTCAGGAATCATAGGAGGGGGTTATAGGTTTGAAACAAATAGTCACTCCTCGCTTAGCCAAGTCAACCCCGCGCACGGTTGAATTTATGTATTCTATTTATAGGAGCCCCGTGTTTCCAGGGGAGACCTAATGACGCAATGACGTCAATGCGGGTCAATCGCCGATTGACTAGAGGAATTGAGTGGTTGTGGGTTCCATTTGGGTTTTCTTTTTCGGTATTGTTTAAGCTACAGAAACTAAGGAAAATATGCCAAAGATGGAAGCATACATTATATTTTGCAACGAAAATAGACGCTGCTTCATTCATTCATTCATTCATGCAAAAATAAAATATTGGCAGAGGTGGCATAATGTCGCCAACCGGATAGTGAGGGATGCGTCTGTCCGTTGGATGAGATTTCTCAATATATCCACACCGCTCTGTTGGTTCGATACGTACATCTTAACATTTTCTGGAATAATGCTTTCAGCCTAGTTATTTTTTATATGGTTTTCTTTTTCAATTGCCTTGTGCATTCATCATTTTGTATTTTTCACTGGTAGACGCGAAGTGGTTCCCTCGGTGATGTCCCTGATGACGGACCGAGTTACGAGATTCTTGCTTTTGCTCTCAGGGGATTCATCTGAAATAGTACATAGACCATGCATCTACTCCCAGAGAAAGGTAATACACCATTCTACACCTCCTCCCACCATTCTCCTCTCCTCCCTCAATCTTTCCATCTCTCCTCTCCTCCTCTCATCCCCTCTATCATATGGCGTTTCATCGGTCTATTCATCGGTCTATTAGTCATGAAGAAAAAACATTCCCACAGTGCTCTTTCCTTCCTCTTTATGAAGCCAGTCTGACAACACTGATTCAACATTTGTTTTTATTCATTTGCATCATTTTGGCATAGGCGACGTATGTAAGAATAGCAATTTTGCTATCTGCTTGGGTCTAGCCCCAATCGTGCACGCCATGGTTTCTCCAAATGCAGCTGCCGCGCGCACAGAGCAAAACGCGACGTTGAATCGTGTGACAAATGTTGAATGTGTGCGTTATGTCATAAAACTTTCACTTGATGGCTAGCCTCCTGTGGATCTGTCTTTAATTTCGAAAACATCCAATCCTATGGATTTAGGAAATAGAGCTTGGTGTATCTTGTTCAATTTTGTCTTTCACTAATTATCAGGATTTTTGTGTATTGTTTTTATATCCATTTTCCAAAAGTGAAGGTGTGTCTGGGTGGTGTAAACATGGACTACTGTAGACCACTACAGGACATTGACTCAAATCGCAACCTCTTTCCACGACAGAGACGCATGTGACCAGGAGCACGCACACTCAAACACACGCAGAATACTAGTGTGATACAATAGTAATCATTGGTTTTTTTCTACCGTTGATGTGTTCCGTGTGTGTGTGTGCGTGTGTGTGTGCTCGCGCGTGCGTGCTTGCGTAAGCGAGAGAGAGCAAAAGCGATGTTGGGTGTTCACCAGCAGGACTGGTGGGCTGCTTTGGTTTCAGCACCATGGACATCTCTCATATTGTCCTCGCGCCGTCCTCTATGGTAGATAGGCCTAATATGCCACTGGGCTAAGGAAGTGTTTCCTAAAGCAGCGTCGTTTGGCCAGCTCATTTTGCTCTGACCCAACAGCACAGATTTTAAGATATTTTAAAACATTGTTTTTCTAAATAATTAAGTGTTATTTTCACTTTATTTATAAACAATAAATGGATGTTAACTGGCCATCCTATTGAGCTGTATCTGTTAATCCTGCTGTCATGCCAAACGCTGTTCTACACTCAGTTCTGTTTTGATGTAACCTTAATATGTATAGTTATGGTCAGGTTTAGTATCTGGCTAGCTGGTCTGTACTAAAAAAGCTACAGTTATCGACAACTTCAGGGTTCATGTTCATTCATTTTATATAAGCACTATGTATGTATGTAACTTTTTTGACCAAACTTAATGAGATTTATTGAACTAGGTGTGTTAGTGCTAGCAGCATACCACCCTGCATACCACTGCTGGCTTGCTTCTGAAGCTAAGCAGGGTTGGTCCTGGTCAGTCCCTGGATGGGAAACCAGTCGCTGCTGGAAGTGGTGTTGGAGGGCCAGTAGGAGGCACTCTTTCCTCTGGTCTAAAAAAATATCCCAATGCCCCAGGGCAGTGATTGGGGACATTGCCCTGTGTAGGGTGCTGTCTTTCGGAAGGGACGTTAAACGGGGGTCCTGACTCTCTGAGGTCATTAATGATCCCATGTTACTTATCGTAAGAGTAGGGGTGTTAACCCCGGCGTCCTGGCTAAATTCCCAATCTGACCCTCAAACCATCACGGTCACCTAATAATCCCCAGTTTACAATTGGCTCATTCATCCCCCTCCCCTGTAACTATTCCCCCAGGTTGTTGCTGCAAATGAGAACGTGTTCTCAGTCAACTTACCTGGTAAAATAACAGATAAATAAAAAAAAGTGCTGTGCTCCAACTAAAGTCTGCATGCCACGTATCTCTCCAGGAATAGCTCCATGCTCTGTATTTCTCCAGGACTAAACTGGAACTAAAGCCTGCACGCCTTGTATCTCTCCAGGACTAAACTGGAACTAAAGCCTGCATACCTTGTATCTCTCCAGGACTAAACTGGAACAAAAGCCTGCACGCCTTGTATCTCTCCAGGACTAAACTGGAACTAAAGCCTGCATGCCTTGTATCTCTCCAGGACTAAGCTGGAACTAAAGCCTGCATACCTTGTAGCTCTCCAGGACTAAACTGGAACTAAAGCCTGCATACCTTGTATCTCTCCAGGACTAAACTGGAACTAAAGCCTGCATACCTTGTAGCTCTCCAGGACTAAGCTGCAACTAAAGCCTGCATGCCATATGTATCTTCAGGACTAAGCTGGAGCTAAAGCCTGCATGCCCTGTGTTTCTCCAGATCTAGGGTTGGAATTAAAGCCTGCACTCCTCTTCTCTTCTCCTATCCTTTCCAACTGTTCTCCCCTTCTCTCTTCTCCCCTTCTCTCTTCTCCTCTTTTCTCTTCTCCTCCCTTCTCTCATTCACATTTACATTTTAGTCATTTAGCAGGCGCTCTTATCCAGAGCGACATTCAGGAGCAATAAGGGTTAAGTGACTTGCTCAAGGGAAAATGTACTCTCTTCTCCTGTCATCCACCTGAGACACTATTAGCTCTTAAAACCTGTCAAACTCTTGGGCCTTATTTACCTGTGATCCAGCATCTACATTTAAATATTTTCTCATGCTTCTGTTCAAGAGTCCTGTTGATTGACTTGAGCTAAAAATCCATGTTCATCAGAGGATTCAAGCACACCCAAATATAATAGCGGACATCTGTATAATTTTGGCACTCTTTTTACAGTACCAGTCAAAAGTTTGGACACACCTACTCATTCAAGGGTTGTTCTTTATTTTTACTATTTTCTACATTGTAGGCTAATAGTGAAGACATCCAACATTGAAAAAACACATATGGAATCATGTAATAACCAAAAAAGTGTTAAACAAATCAAATATATTTTATAATTGAGATTCTTCAAAGTAGCCACCCTTTGCACTGATGACAGCTTTGCACTCTTGGCATTCTCTCAACCAGCTTCACGAGGAATGCTTTTCCAAAAGTCTTGAAGAATTCCCACATATGCTGAGCACTTGTTGGCTGCTTTTCCTTCACTCTGCGGTCCAACTCATCCCAAACGATCTCAATTGGGTTGAAGTCCGGTGATTGTGGAGGCCAGGTCATCTGATGCAGAACCATCAAACTTCTACTTGGTCAAATAGCCTTTACACAGCCTGGAGGTGTGTTTTGGGACATTGTCCAATCGAAAAACAAATTATAGTCCCACTAAGCTGAAAACAGATGGGATGGCATATCACTGCATAATGCTGTGGTAGTCATGCTGGGTAAGTGTACCTTGAATTCTAAATAAATCACAGACAGTGTCACCAGCAAAGCACCCCCACACCATCACACCTCCTCCTCCATGCTTCATGGTTGGAACCACACATGCAGAGATAATCCATTCGCCTACAATGTAGAACCAAAAATCTCACATTTTGACTCATCAGACCAAAGGACAGATTTCCAACGGTCTAATGTCCATTGCTCGTGTTTCTTGGCCCAAGCAAGTCTCTTCTTCTTATTGATGTCCTTTAGTAGTGGTTTCTTTGCAGCAACTCAACCATGAAGGCCTGATTCATGCAGTCTCCTCTGAACAGTTGATGTTGAGTTGTGTCTTTTATTTGAACTCTGTGAAGCATTTATTTGGCCTGCAATTTCTGAGGCTGGTAACTCTAATGAACTTATCCTCTGCAGCAGAGGTAACTCTGGGTCTTCCTTTGCTGTGGTGGTCCTCAAAAGAGCCAGTTTCATCATAGTGATTGATGGTTTTTGCGACCGCACTTGAAGAAACTTTCAGAATTATTCTTGAAATCTTCAGGCTTGACTGACCTCCATGTCTTAAAGTAATGATGGACTGCCATTTCTCTTTGCTTATTTCAGATGTTCTTGCCATAATATGGACTTGGTATTTTACCAAATTGGGCTTTCTTCTGTATATCTTGTCACAACATAACTGATTGTCTCAAACGCATTAAGAAGGAAAGAAGTTCCACAAATTAACTTTTAGCAAGGCCTGTTAATTGAAATGCATTCCAGGTGACTGCCTCATGAAGCTGTTTGAGAGAATCCCAAGAGTGTGCAAAGCTGTCATCAAGGCAAAGGGTGGCTAAAATATATTTTGATTTCACTTTCTATGAACTAAATATACTTTCTTGCAACCCGCCTCACCCAATGTGGTACGGATCTGATATTTCTATTCCTTGTAACTGGAACCTCCATCAGGAGCTAGCCAGCTAACTAGCTACTAGCTATTAGTCTTTGTTAACTACGGCTAGTGGTCTTCATCTTTAGCTCGGACAATACCTGCCAGTCTACACAGCGCGATATCAACCCAGAGCATATCGGACTGCTTCTCTCTACCACATCACCTGATTCCTGCCGCTCTGGACCATTACACCGGATCATCGCAGCTAGCTAGCTACAACCTTGCAGCTACTGTTAGCGAACGCCTCTGTCCCGAAGCAAGCACCGGTTAGCCTTGAGCTAGCCTCGAGCTAGGCCCATATACCAGCTATTCTATGGCTTCAATACCTCTTTTGTCAACTGGCCTGGAGCCTTTATTGTCGACACGGAGCCCCGCCGATCCATCCGACTGGTCTGATCCATCCGACTGGTCCGATCCGACTGGTCTGCCGATGTAATCGCTCGATGTGGTCTCAACAGGCTTTTCCGTTGCGATGTTGTTGAAGACCCATCTGCTAGCCCCGACCCACTAGCTTTCTGAACGCCGTGTCTCCCGCTCGCCTAGCGTAGTAGTGACTACCGAACGGCTCCCTGACTCACCTATTGCTGCTCATTGGACCCTATGATCACTCAGCTACACA
The DNA here is from genome assembly GCF_002021735.2 of Oncorhynchus kisutch. NCBI lineage: Eukaryota > Metazoa > Chordata > Actinopteri > Salmoniformes > Salmonidae > Oncorhynchus > Oncorhynchus kisutch. Next base: position 30,594,969 of record NC_034195.2, read on the forward strand.
GCTGATGCACCCTGGACTGTTTCAATAACACGGCACCTCATTTTGTTTAGGCCGCAGGACTCAGGTCCTGTATGTACCTAACTGACCCTCTCTGCCCATTCATCTCCATTTACCTGTTGTTGTCTTAGCTCTCCCGATTTTTTTATTTATTTTTTATTTTACCTTTATTTAACCAGGTAGGCAAGTTGAGAACAAGTTCTCATTTACAATTGCGACCTGGCATCCGATCAACACCTGTGATTGCTTAATGCCTCTCTCTAATGTCAATATGCCTTGTCTACTGCTGTTTCGGCTAGTTCTTATTGTTTTATTTCACTGTAGAGCCCTCAGTTCCACTCAACTTGCCTTAGATAGCTCTTTTGTCCCACTCCCAGCACATGCGGAGACCTCACCTGGCTTAACTGGTGCCTCAAGAGATGCAACCTCTCTCATCGTCACTCAACGCCTAGGTTTACCCCTACTGTACTCACATCATACCATACCCTTGTCTGTACATTATGCCCTGAATCTATTCTACCACGCCCAGAAATCTGCTCCTTTTATTTTCTGTTCCCAACGCACTAGACGACCAGTACGTATAGACTTTAGCCGTACCCTTATCCTAATCCTCCTCTGTTCCTCTGTTGATTTTCAGGTTAATCCAGGACCTGTAGCCCCCAGTACCACACCTATTCCCAAGTGCTATCGTTTGTTGACTTCTGTAACTGTAAAAGCCTTGGTTTCATGCATGTTAACATCAGAAGCCTCCTCCCTAAGTGTGTTTTATTCACTGCTTTAGCACACTCCGCCAACCCGGATGTCTTAGCCGTGTCTGAATCCGGGCTTAGGAAGGCCACCAAAAATGCTGAAATTTCCATCCCCAACTACAACATTGTCTGCTAAAATAGAACTGCCAAAGGGGACAGAGTTGCAATCTACTGCAGAGATAGTCTGCAGAGTTCTTTCATGCTATCCAGGTCTATGCCCAAGCAGTTCAAGCTTCTACTTTTAAAAATCCACCTTTCCAGAAATAAGTATTTCACTGTTGCCGCTTGTTATAGACCCCCTCAGCCCCCAGCTGTGCCCTGGACACCATATGTGAATTGATTGCCCCCCATTTATCTTCAGAGTTCGTACTGTTAGGTGACCTAAACTGGGATATGCTTAACACCCCGGCCATCCTACAGTCTAAGATAGATGCCCTCAATCTCACACAAATTATCAAGGAACCTAACAGGTACAACCCTTAATCCATAAACACCCTCATAGATATCATCCTGACCAACCTGCCCTCTAAATACACCTCTGCTGTCTACAACCAGGATCTCAGCGATTACTGTCTCATTGCCTGCGTCCGTTATGGGTCCACGGTCAAATGACCACCCCTCATCACTGTCTAACGATCCCTAAAACACTCAGCGAGCAGGCCTTTCTAATCGACCTGACCCGGGTATCCTGGAAGGATATTGACCTCATCCCGCCAGTAGAGGATGACTGGTTGCTCTTTAAAGTGCTTTCCTCACCATCTTAAATAAGCATGCCCCGTTCAAAAAATGTAGAACTAAGAACAGATATAGCCTTTGGTTCAGACTTGTCTGCCCTTGACCAGCACAAAAACATCCTGTGGCGTACTGCATTAGCATCAAATAGCCCCCATGATATACAACTTTTCAGGGAATTTAGGAACCAATATACACAGTCATTTAGGAAAGCAAAGGCTGGCTTTTTCAAGCATTAATTTGCATCCTGTAGCACAAATTCCAAAAAGTTTTGGGACACTATAAAGTCCATGGAGAATAAGAGCACCTCCTCCCAGCTGCCCACTGCACTGAGGCTTGGTAACACTGTCAACACCGATAAATCTACTGTAATCAAGAATTACAATAAGCATTTTTCTACGGTTCAACAACTTCTTCTCAGATAGAGTTCAGTGTGTCAAATCGGAGGGCCTGTTGCCCGGACCTCTGGCAGTCTCTATGGGGATGCCACAGGGTTCAATTTTAGGGCCGACTCTTTTCTCTGTATATACAGTATAAATCATGTCGCTGAACCGGCTTTCTTCTGTGGACGAAGGAGAGGACCAAAGTGCAGCGTGGTTAGTTTTCATCATGTTTAAAACAGATGATAAACGTGAACACTACGACAACACTCTGATTGAGAACCATATCAGGCCAAACATAGAAATGGGAAAACTAGAAACACAACATAGAATGCCCACTCAGCTCACATCCTGACCAACACTAAAACAAAGAAAACACAAAAGAACTATGGTCAGAACGTGACAGTCGCTCTTGCTGCTGGTGATGCTCTGATCCACCTCTACGCAGACGACACCATTCTGTATACTTCTGGCCCTTCTTTGGACACTGTGTTAACAAACCTCCAGACGAGCTTCAATGCCATACAACTCTCCTTCCATGGCCTCCAATTGCTCTTAAATGTTATTAAAACTAAATGCATGCTCTTCAACCGATTGCTGCCCACACCCGCCCGCACGACTAGCATCGTAACTCTAGATGGTTCTGACAACTACAGATACTTAGGTGTCTAGTTAGACTGTGAACTCTCCTTCCAGACCACATTATGCATCTCCAATCCAAAATTAAGTCTAGAATCGGCTTCCTATTTCGCAATAGAGCCTCCTTCACTCATGCTGCTAAACATACCCTCGTAAAACTGACTATCCTACCGATCCTTGACTTCGGCGATGTCATTTACAAAATAGCCTCCAACACTACTCAGCAAATTGGATGTAGTCTATCACAGTGCCACCCGTTTTGTCACCAAAGCCCCATATATTACCTACTACTGCGAACTGTATGCTCTCGTTGGCTGGCCCTCACTCCATATGTGTCACCAAACCCACTGGCTCCAGGTCATCTATAAGTATTTGTTAGGTAAAGCCCCGCCTTATCTCAGCTCACTGGTCACCATAGCAACACCCACCCGTAGCATGCTCTTCAGCAGGTGTATTTCACTGGTCATCCCCAAAGCCAATTGCTAATTTGGCCGCCAGTTCTCTGCTGCCAATGACTGGAATGAATTGTAAAAATCCCTGAAGCTGTAGACTTATATCTTCCTCACTAACTTTAAGCATAAGCTGTCAGAGCAGCTTACCGATCACTGCACCTGTACACAGCCCATCTGTAAATAGCCCACCCAACTACCTCATCCCCATATTGTTATTTATTTTTGCTCTTTTGCACCCCATTATCTCCACTTGCATATCATTATCTGCACATTATCACTCCAGTGTTAATGCTAAATTGTAATTATTTTGCCAATTTGGCCTATTTATTGCCTTACCTCCCTAATCTTGCTACATTTACACACACTATATAGAGATTTTTCTATTGAGTTATTAACTGTATGTTTGTTTATCACATGCGTAACTCTGTGTTGTTGTTTTTGTCGCATGGCTTTGCTTTATCTTGGCCAGGACGTAGTTGTAAATGAGGACTTGTTCTCCACTGGCCTACCTGGTTAAATAAAGGTGAAATAAAATGAAATAAAAAATAAAACAATTCAGAAAATAATTGTAAAAATAAAGAAAAACCCTTCAATAAGTAGGTGTGTCCAAACTTTGACTGGTACTGTATATAAAATGGGTGTTTAGTAGTAATCCTGTAAAGGATGGTCACAGTACCCGGCATCACATTTTGTTAATTTATTTATTCATTCATTCGTTCATTCGTTCATTTTTATCATTCCTTCATTAATTTATTCATTCATATTCACACGTGTATTTTCAAGGTCTTATGTGTGTTTGTATGTTTCAGGTGCTGAGAGGACTGCCGTGACCGTGTGATATTGACCTCTTTGTCCTCTTCAGATCTTTTTGCGGTCTGGGCTTGCTGTTAACACACCTCAAACCAGGAAGCCCTTACCCCAAAAAGCATCTGCAGTCGACCTTAGCATCACAAGCTATTTATTCTCTACAATGTTATGGAACGCAAAGGCACAGGTGTGTGTGACCCAGTAAGCAAAGTTATGTTAAAAAGACATCGAAGTCGTTCATTTTCAGTTCTAAGTAATTTTGGAGAATACCTATTTTACAGATGTTGAAAATACTTATTTTTTGGGTTGTTGTACCATACATCATTTCAATACCATCTACATGTCAATGAAGAAAGCGTTATGTCAAGTTCAAAAGTTTTATTAACAAATAAAATAGCAAAATAGAGAAAAATGTAGATTTGGGTATGGAATTATAATTATCATTATTTTAATTTAATTTAAATCAAATGTAAAAACATACAGTCTACCCGCAGTAAATTCCAGTCATCTAGCAGACTCCCATCCAGAGAGACCCACAGGAGCAACCAGGGTCAACCGTCCCGCCCAAGGGCACATCGACAGATCCCCCCCAGTCGACTTGGGGACCTAAACCAGTGACCTCTCCGACACTGGGCCAATGCTCCCAACCGCCAGGACACCCACTGCCCCCAATCATCCAAGATAACCCCACAGTCCCCCCTGAAAAACCTTCCCCTACAAGCCACCATCCCCTTCCAACCCAACCAAAGCAACTACCCACCTGATGCGCCAGGTCCACCCACTGGGGAGCCAAGCATAGTCAATCAGAAGGATTTCTTCACCCACAAAAGGACTTTATTACAAACAGAAATACTCTTCAGCATCCCCCCTCCCCCTCCTCAGACGATCCCACAGATGAAGAGGTCAGATGTGGAAGTCGTGGGCTGGATTGCTTACACATGGTCTGCGTTGTGAGGCCGGTTGGATTTATTGCCAAATTATCTAAAGAGAAATTAACATTCAATTCTCTGGCAACAGCGCTGTTGGACATTCCTCCAGTTAGCATGCTAATTGCACACTCCCTCAAAACGTAAGACATGTTAGGCATTGTGTTGTGTGACAAAACTCTACATGTTAGAGTGGCCTTTTATCAACACAAGGTGCACGCACCTGTGTAACGATCATGCTGTTTAATCAGCTTCTTGATATGTCACACGTGTCAGGTGGATGGATTACCTTGGCAAATGAGAAATGCTCACTAACAGGGATGTAAACAATTTTGTGCACATGATTTGAGAGAAATACGTTTTTTCTGCATATGCAAATGTCTGGGATCTTTTATTTCAGCTCATGCAAAAGGGGACCAACACTTTGCTTGTTACGTTTATATTTTTGTTCAGTAGAAAAACAAAAGACATCAAGGACAATAAACATGTAAACAGCAAGGCCGACTGTGTGTGTTTTTGTGCGTGTGTGGCACTATTTACGTGTGTGTGTGTGTGTGTGTGTCTATGCATGTGCATTTGAATGCAGGTGTGTGCATGTGTTCGCATGTTCAAGCACTTGAGTGGCATCAGCCTCAAGCAAACAGGCATTGAATGTAGCAAAAGTTCCTTTTTAGTGTCTAAACTTTATTTTACTTTTTTAACTTAATTTTTAACTTATGTTTGACCATCATTCTATCTGCCGGCCAGCAACTTCACTCCCACTTTTCTCCAGTTTCACATCCAAACCTTCGGTTTCCCTCAGCCCATCCCACCTATCTCTGCTGGCCACCCTCTTCTGATTTTTAACGCGCCATATGCAGTATCTTTCAACTATACTTTTTTTAACGTACAATTTGAATCTATCTAGTCGAATAGAATCCACAGATTGTGAGTTGAAGATGAATACTTTTACTAAGAGTATTAGCATGTTAGCGATTGACTGACCAGGTCCCGCCAAATCTCCTAACAGTGCTATTTCTAGGCTCAAGTTTAGAATAATGTTATACTTTTTCAGCCATTCCTCAACCTGAGACCAGATACAGGCTACCTGAGGATAATACCAGATTAAATGGCCTATTGATTCTGTACCCTCGCAACAAAATCAAATGAAAATGGTATACTTTCCTATTTATGCTAATTTTGTTCCTCCGCAAGTTTTTCTGCATGTGGGGACAGACCAGTACCCTACCTCCTCCCACTGCTAACTGTCTCCTGTAGTGCTATAATCAATTGGTTGTCATCCTGGATTGAGCAGACCTTCCCATACACTTACGACAGCTCCATGAAAAACATAATTCCAGCATTCCAATTTACAATTGAATTTTAAAACAAAATACCCTTCTCAAATATTGTTTCCATAAATCAACCAGTACATTTGAGTTCAACCATAGTATTTGTTGTAGTATTTGTCCTATCTTTTGTGAGGGATGAAATTGAAATTGTAACCAGATATGCATTGCTTGTTTGAAAATGAGAGATACTTTGAACAAGGTTTCATTTTCATTTAATTGAAAATGAGAAAAGGCAATTTGCATAAAGAAGGCAATTTGCATAAAGACAAGAAGGCAATTTGCATAAAGACAAGAAGGCAATTTTGAAACAAGGGATGAGATTTTCTTAGTAATCTACTTGAAAACCATTTAGGGTTCAAGTAAAACTTTTCTATAAGTGAAGCTTTTATGGAGAGGTTTAGTGCTTTTATATTTGCTGTTTTACACAGTGTGTGTGTGTAGAACTGGATGCTACAGGTAAGCCTGTGAGAATGATGTCAGATGGTTGTTTTGGTTCTCCAGTACAGTAGAACAGTGGTTCTTAAACCTCTCCACGGGGACCCAAGGTGTTTCACAATTTTGTTGTAGCCCTGAATTTGTGTAACAGTATAACTTTAGACCGTCCCCTCGCCCATACCCGGGACCCTCTGCACACATCAACAACAATCACCCACGAAGCATCGTTACCCATCGCTCCACAAAAGCCGCGGCCCTTGTAGAGCAAGGGGAACTACTACTTCAAGGTCTCAGAGCAAGTGACGTCACCGATTGAAACACTATTTAGCGCGCACCGCTAACTAAGCTAGCCGTTTCACATCCGTTACACTCACCCCCCTTTTGACCTCCTCCTTTTTCCCCAGCAACCAGTGATCCGGGTCAACAGCATCAATGTAACAGTATAACTTTAGACCGTCCCCTCTGCACACATCAACAACAGTCACCCACGAAGCATCGTTACCCATCGCTCCACAAAAGCTGCAGCCCTTCAAGAGCAAGGGGAACTACTACTTCAAGGTCTCAGAGCAAGTGACGTCACCGATTGAAACACTATTTAGCGCGCACCACCGCTAACTAACCTAGTGTTTCACATCCGTTACACTAGCTCACCTGATTCACCTATTCAAGGGTTTGATGATTAGTTGACAAGTTCAATCAGGTGTGCTAGCTGTGGAATAGTTCAAATACATGGAAGACCTGGGAAAACAGATGAGTTTGTGCCATTAATGGATCAATGAAGAAAGAGCCAGTGTAACGACTATATAGCCTTTGCCCTTTTCTAGCACACTAGAGCCCCAGGTTCAAACCCTGTTGGTCACACCTGGGGGAGTAAAGCAAACCACCAGCCACTGTGGCTCCAGACGACCAGTTGCCCACTCCTGGACCTGATCTGACCAATATCTGTCTAATACCTGTGCTGAGGCCTTCAACAACTCTGGTCTAGTCCAGTAGATGGCAGCAAAACATCTGTTTTAGAACATGTACTAATTCCACATGGGAGAATCTTCCAGAAGGACAACCATCTCTGCAGCACTCCACCAATCAGGCCAGATGGAAGCCACTCCTCATCAAAAGGCAAATGACAGCCCGCTTGGAGTTTGCCAAAAGGCACCTAACGACTCTCAGACCATGAGAAACAAGATTCTCTAATCTGATGAAAACTTGATTGAACTCTTTGGCCTGAATGCTAAGCGTCACGTCTGGAGGAAACCTGGCATCATCCCTATGGTAAAGTATAGTGGTGGCAGCATCATGCTGTGAGAATGTTTTTTAGTGGCAGGGACTGAGAGACTGGTCAGGATCAAGGGAAAGTTTTCATCCTTGATGAAAACCTGCTCCGGACCTCAGACTGAGGCAAAGTTTCACCTTCCAACGGGACAACCATCCTAAGCACACAGCCAAGACAACGCAGGAGTGGCTTGGAGACAAGTCTTTGAATGTCCTTGAGTGGCCCAACCAGAGCCTGGACTTGAAGCCGATCAAACATGTCTAGAGAGAAATTAAAATACATTTGAGGTCAGAAGTTTACATACACCTTAGCCAAATATATTTAAACTTTTCTCAAATCCTGACATTTAATCCTAGTAAAAATTCCCTGTTTTAGGTCAGTTAGGATCACCTCTTTATTTTAAGAATGTGAAATGTCAGAATAATAGTAGAGAGAATGATTTATTTCAGCTTTTATTTCTTTCATCACATTCCCAGTGGGTCAGAAGTTTACATACACTCAATTAGTATTTGGTATTATTGCCTTTAAATCGTTTAACTTGGGTCAAACTTTGCAGGTAGCCTTCCACAAGCTTCCCACAATAAGTTGGGTGAATTTTGGCCCATTCCTCCTGACAGAGCTGGTGTAACTGAGTCAGGTTTGTAGGCCTCCTTGCTCGCACGCTGTATTTCAGTTCTGCCCACAAGGGCTTTATGATGGCCACTCCAATACGTTGACTTTGCTGTCCTTAAGCCATTTTGTCACAACTTTGGATGTATGCTTGGGGTCATTGTCCATTTGGAAGACCCATTTGCAACCAAGCTTTAACTTCCTGACTGATGTCTTGAGATGTTACTTCAATATATCCACATAATTTTCCATCCTCATGATGCCATATGTTTTGTGAAGTGCACCAGTCCCTCCTGCAGCAAAGCACCACACAACATGATGCTGCCACCCCCGTACTTCATGGTTGGGACAGTGTTCTTCAGCTTACAAGCCTCCCCTTTTTCCTCCAAACATAACGATGGTCATTATGACCAAACAGTTATATTTTTGTTTCATCAGAGCAGAGAGCATTTCTCCAAAATGGGATTGATTTGCACTTTTCGCACCAAAGTACGTTCATCTCTAGGAGACAGAACGCGTCTAATTCTTGAGAGGTATGACGGCTGCATGGTCCCATGGTGTTTATACTTGCGTACTATTGTTTGTACAGATGAACGTGGTACCTTCCAGCGTTTGGAAATTGCTCCCAAGGACGAACCAGACTTGTGGAGGTCAACAATTGTTTTTCTGAGGTCTTGTCTGATTTCTTTTAGTTTTGCCATGATGTCAAGCAAAGATGCACTGAGTTTGAAGGTAGGCCTTGAAATACATCCACAGGTACACCTCCAATCAGAAGCTTCTGAAGCCATGATATCATTTTCTGGAATTTTCCAAGCTGTTTAAAGGCGCAGTCAACTCAGTGTATGTAAACTTCTGACCCACTGGAATTGTAATACAGTGAATTAGAAGTGAAATAATCTGTCTGTAAACAATTGTTGGAAAAATTACATTTACCATGCACAAAGTAGATGTCCTAACCGACTTGCCAAAACTATTGTTTGATAACAAGAAATTTGTGGAGTAGTTGAAAAACGATTTTTAATGACTCCAAACTAAGTATATGTAAACTTCCGACTTCAACTGTAGCTGTGCAGCGAGCTCCCCATCCAACCTGACAGAACATGAGAGGATCTGCAGAGAAGAATGGGAGAAACTCCCCAAACACAGGTGTGCCAAGCTTGCAGCGTCATACCCAAGACTCAAGGTTGTAATCGCTGCCAAAGGTGCTTCAAAAAAGTACTGAGTAAATACTTATGTAAATGTGATATTCCCAATGTTTACCATTTTAGATTAAGGCAAAATGTGGAAAAAGTCAAAGAGTCTGAATACTTTCCGACTGAGCTGTAGATCTATTGCACCCGTAAGTAACTGAGATGGTTTTTCCAGTTTATAATATTTAGGGGAAGAGATGGGCAACAGGTGGCCCGCGGGACCCGTGAAAAAAATTACCCCAAAAAATAGTAGAATACAGATGGTGCAACTTCGAAATTTGGTTGTGCATCAGAATGATTTATCTTGTTATGTCAGTCACTGACAGTGAGTTAGCAATCTAGCCAGCTATGTAAACTTGTAGTGATCATGGTCAAATTACTGACCAGTGGGCCCCCATTCATTTTGTTATTCACTCTCATTCAGATACAGTATCATATTAAAAACAGCAAACATTTCTATCCACCTGTAATGCGTCTGTGTGTAGCTGGTGTAGATGAGTCAGGCGCAGGACAGCAGATAAGAGTAATGTATGCAATTTACTCAACAAATATACGTTACACGTCAATAAATCCAAGGCCTCACATAACGGACCGCAATACAAGAAACAATCACTCACAAACAAACATGGGGGAATAGAGGGTTAAATAATCAACAAGTCATTGGGGGATTGTAACCTGGTGTGTAAGACAAAGACAAAACAAATGGAAAATGAAAAGTGGATCGGCGATGGCTAGAAGTCCGGTGACGTCGACTGCCGAACGCCGCCCGAACAAGGAGAGGGACCGACTTCGGCGGAAGTCGTGACACCACCCTATGGCAAAATGTGTAGAAATGCGAAATTTGCTTTACAACTGCACATTTTTCTCTCCACCCAAATATTGCACTTAGGGCCATCATAAGGCTAGGGCCGGCTCTGACGGCTTGTGTGGGTATGCAGACCTGTGAGCCACTGCGGTCCCTCAAGATGAGTTCAGAAGTGTTTTGTGGCCCCCATCCCCCATCAAAGTTTCCCATCCCTGATTTAGGTAGTCTCTGTAATCCATCTTCCCTACCCTGACAGTCATTCTGAATGTAGGTTGCGGGTGATTCAAAATTCCAAGTGATGGATATCCTTACTTTGGCTAGATTCCAATAGGAATTACACATCACTTTGCAAGCCAGCATAATATGACTTGCAGGCCTGATTTGGCCTGTAAACCAGGAGTTTCAGACCACTATGTTAGGGTATGAATAGGCCCTCAATGAAAAGCCTTATGATTTACAGTATTTAACATATTGTGGTAAAGTGTTTAATTTTAAAAATATCATAAGATCAAAGGGTTCTTGGTGGAACTGTTCATAGAGTGTTCAAGGTAGAACCCTTCAAAGATAAAAGGGCTCTCAGTAGAACCATTCATAGTGGGTTCTAGGAAGAACCGTTAGATAATAAAAGGGTTCTTGGTAGAACCATGTAAAGAGGGTTCTCAGTAGAACCCTGTGTAAAGGGTTCTACCTAGCACCAAAAAGGTTTCCCCTATGGGGATAACCTGAAGAACCCAATAACTTTTTTTTATGAGTGTACTTTCCAGTTTCAATAAAGGACAAAATAGCCTTATATCAGTTCTGTATTTGTAATTGTTTTCTTCATGTGCAGTAAACTTGAGTTTCAAAGTCCAATGCCAGAATCATCTATTTTTTTCTGCTCTGACACAATAGTTCTGGCTGTTTTTGTGTTTTGGCACAAAGGGTTCCAAAAGGTTTCTTCGGCTGACCGCATAGGATAACCCATGTTGGTTCCAGGTAGAAAGCAGCCTTTTGGATTCCATGTAGAACCCTCTGTGGAAAGGGTTCTATGTGGAACCCAAAAGGGTACTACCTGGAACAAAAAAGGGTTCTTCAAATAGTTCTCCTATGGAACCCTTTTTTCTGAAAGTGTACCACAATGTTGTCTCAACAGCAGACTCAGTGTGTTGTTGATTTTATAGGACACTCAGGACTGTGAGCGTCACTCACCAGGGGGTCTCTTACATGGAACATCTATCCCTCCATAAGATGACCTACAGAGCTGAGCTAATTCAGAATACCAAGAATGCCTCTGACTCATCCTGCCAAGTCTTGCTTTTGGGAATGCCTGGTTTTCCATGTTACTCCAGGCTGGCCACAGCCATTCCAGTAATACACTATCTGTAGGTATTTCCAAGCGTGTGTGTGTGTGTGTGTGTGTGTGTGTGTGTGTATGTGTGTGTGTGTGTGTGTGTGTGTGTGTGTGTGTGTGTGTGTGTGTGTGTGTGTGTGTGTGTGTGCGTGCGTGCGTGTGTGTGTGCGTAACATTACCATTATGCTTTATGCATGAGGACCAGCAGTCCTCCGGTCAGGATAAGAGAGTGTCCCAACCCAAGACTAATCTTCTTCCAGCACACCACTTATACTCTTGTTCAACTCAATCTGGTCTGAATTGAAGATCATGGTTAGTTTGTTAAGTTGAATCAGTTGTGTTAGAGGTGGGCTGAAGCAAAAGCCTGCACCATCACACCATCTTGCGCTCATGTCCAGCTCCATGCAATCAAGCTTGTGATGTTTTTGATGGTTTCCCTGCAGTGACAGACTGGTTCTCTGCTGAGTCCTTCTCTGAGGAGTTGTAAAACAACAGGAGATGAAGCTGAGCAACACTGGGCAAACACAGCCAGTCAATTCATCATCCCGTTTCCCCATCATGATGGTAGGAAAACTGCCTTGGACATATTCATCACGTCAATAGCTACGTCTACGCCAGGGGGTGTTACCCAACCTTGTTTTTATTTTATTGTCCAGCACTGCCTGACACTATCCAACACACTTACTGAGAATGGAGCGGCACTTCCTGAATCAACAGTAGCAGCAGACAACATTTAGTTAATTTTCCAACATGAAGTTAAACTGTGTGGGCCCGCAGCCCTGGTCAGATGCCCAGAGCTGGAACTCATTCCAGAGAATTGGTCCCTTCATTTATCCTAGCTCCTTTACAGAGCTGACAGACTGGATAGGTGGAAACAATAGTGCAAGAGGTATTTGAAGGGGTGCATGAGGCACCATCATAGAGCCAGCCTCTGTTGAAGACCATTGTCCACCGAAGAACTACATCTACATTCATTTCTTCTTTTGAATTGTCTTTGAGATTATCTGTATAATGAAAAGCGCAATATAAAATACATCTATTATTATTATTATGAGACTACATGACTGAGTGAGATAAACATGAATAGATATGTATATATGATTGTTCCAGATATCGTGTCATATATGTTTGTTCCAGTCATTATGTCAAGTTGATATCATCATTGATGTCATTTGACATATAGTTTAGTTGACATGACCTGTCATAGTAGTGGCATGTTAGGATACCTTTAGGGTAAGAGCTTCATGATTACCTACATTGATTGACACACTGATACTTACTTGCATTATGTGAAAATTGGATTATAGTCTGCAAGATTTACATCAAGTGACAGGGGGGTATTTACATGCGGTGAAGTTGGAAGCTATTGCCTACACAATCCAGTTCTGATTCCTGTTCTTTTTCAACAGTGGATTTTTTTTGAAACTTTTTGGAGTGAGATGCAGCCCAGAGTATGTACTTTCAAGTTGAAGAGAGAAGTTGCTCAAGACTGGATTTTCCATGAATTGTTTAAAAAAAAAATTAAACACTTATTTTATTCTTTCTGATGGTATCATGTTCCTGATTAAAATACAGTCACTGGGTCTCAGTTTATTAACTTTCCCAGAACTATTTGACGTATAAGGTACATGTTTTGAAGATATCCACAACATTTCTTTCATTCTGTCATTATCCCAGCTGGCATGAATTAAACCTGTTAAACTCTGAGAGGTTGTTTTGGACCTGGTATTTCATTTGAAAGCTACAGCCCTTGTCTTTTTGAAAAACACACTCAAATCTTACTGCTGGGAAGGTCATAAGAATCTTGAACAGTGACTCACCATCCAAACCAGATGCTGCTGGTTTCAAGTGTCCAATAGATGTAATGTGATATCTTACCGCAATCTAGTGGAAGATCTGGAAATCAGTTTGGGGATATATTTACATCAATGGATAGGTAGACTTCAGCTTTCTCCTCATATACAGTACCAGTGAAATGTTTGGACACATACTCATTCAAGGGTTTTTCTTTATTTAAAATATTTTCTACATTGTTGAATAACAGTGAAGACATCAAAACTATAATATAACACATATGGAAACATGTATTAACCAAAAAAGCGTTAAACAAATCAAAATAGATTTTAGATTTTAGATTCTTCAAAGTAGCCACCCTTTGCCTTGATGACAGCTTTGCACACTCTTGGTATTATCTCAACCAGCTTCATGAGGTAGTCACCTGGAATGCATTTCAACGAACAGGCATGGTTAAAAGTTCATTTGTGGAATTTCTTTCCTTCTTAATGTGTTTGAGCCAATCAGTTGTGTTGTGACAAAGTAGGGGTGGAATACAGAAGATAGCCCTATTTGGTAAAATACCAAGTCCATATTATGGCAAGAACAGCTCAAATAAGCAAAGACAAAAAACAACAGTCCATCATTACTTTAAGACATAAAGGTCAGTCAATACAGAAAGTTTCTTTAAGTTCAGTCACAAAAACCATCAAGCGCTAAGATGAAATTGGCTCTCATGTAGACCGCCACAGGATAGGAAAATCCAGAGTTCATTAGAGTTAACTGCATCTCAGATTGCAGCCCAAATAAATGCTTCACAGTGTTCAAGTAACAGACACATCTCAACATCAACTGTCCATAGGCTAATTGCCGCAAAGAAACCACTACTAGAGAACATCAATAAGAAGAAGAGAATTGCTTTGGCCAAAAAGCCAAAGCAATGGACATTAGACCGAAGGAAATCTGTTCTAATCCGATGAGTACAAATTTGAGCTTTTTGGTTCCAACCGCCATGTCTTTGTGAGACGCAGAGTGGGTGAGCGGTGGTAAATCGATAACTACGAATAATATAGATGAGAACTCTTTTGGTAGATAGTGTGGTCTATAGCTTATCATGAGGTATTCTACCTCAGGTGAGCAATACCTCGAGACTTCTTTAATATTAGACATCGTACACCAGCTATTATTGAAAAATAGACACACACCCCCGCCCCTCGTCTTACCAGATGTAGCTGCTCTGTCCTGCCGATGCACGGAGAAGCCAGCCAGCTTTATATCATCCGTGTCGTCGTTCAGTCACATCTCAGTGAAACATAAGATTTTAGTTTTTAATGTCCCGTCATTAAATAAAAAATCTTCATCCAGTTCGAGGTGAGTTATCGCTGTTCTGATGTCCAGAAGCTCTTTTTGGTCATAGGAGCCAGTAGCAGCAACATTATGTACAAAATGAGTTCCAAACAATACGAAAAAACAAGCAAAACAGCACATCCTCTCCGGCGCCATTTGAACTTGGCCTGTAAATTACAACATTGCAATTTCTGTTTTTCACTCCTCCCGGATTCCCACTTTCTGGACCATTAACATTTAGAGTATGTGTGTGAGGTATGTGTGTGACGTGTGTCCGAGGTATGTATGTGACGTGTGTCCTAGGTGTGTGCAGAGTTACAGTAAGTATGTGAGGCCAGGGGACATATTCCTACCCAGATTCCTGTGTGATATCTGTTTACGCACAGAAAGCAACCCCTCCTCCATCCCTCCCTCCTTCCCCCACCACGTCAGTGTCCCGAGAGACACAGAGAAAACAGAGAACTGGAAATGATGGAGATAAGTTCTCCTCTCTCTTTCTCTCTCATTCTCTCTTTCTCAACTCTCTTTTACTCTCTCTCCCTCTAAACCTACTCGTTCCCTCTCTCTCCCTATCTCTCATTCAACTCTCTTTTACTCTCTCTCTCTCTCAAACCCTCTCTCTATCTTGCTCTCTCTCAATTCTCTTTTACTCTCTCTCTCTCTTCACTTCCTGTGTTCCAAACACAGACCTGTGTCTAAACAAAAAATTGTCCCAAAAATCAAATATAGATTTATTTCACAAAAGTGTTCCCAGAACATATACAGCCTTAACAATTAGAGCAAAATGAATGGGAATAATTGATGTTGTTAAGGGGTGGAGAAGTGTATGTTTGATTGTGCTTGCGTGCATCCGTGCGTATGTGCGTGCGTATATACCTGCGTGCATATGTTTGTGCGTACATTTTGGCATCTCTGGTGAAATGATATCAGAGTGATCACTCCACTTTCTCAGATTGGGATTCTAGACTGTTTCCTCAGACTGGACTGGTTGGACTGGTAGGGCTGTGACCAGAAAGGCTGTGACCAGTAGGGCTGTGGTCATTAGGGCTGTGACCAGGGCTGCTGTAATAGTGTCCCTGGGACCACCAGAGCTGTATGACCAGAGTTCTGGTACCATAACAGTGTCCCTCCAGCGGTGCTATAATCAGACCCTCCAGTCATCAGACACTGATCTGCACTGACATGCATCGATGAGATAGGGACCAGCCTAATGGTGACTGACACACGTATTGTAGTCACACACACACACACACACACACAAGTACGGATATGAGCAAGTGGGCCAGGGAACACCCTACTTTTCAAACACGTAAATGTTTCATCCACAGAGAGAGGAGACAGAGAACAGGGAAGCAGTGACAACCTGTGACAGATTACCACACAATCAGCGAATACACAACATATCTGTGTGTATGTGTGTTATGTTTTGAACCTGTAGTCTCCTGCCCTGCTACCCTACCAGGGGACTCTTGGGTAGAGGTGTGTGGGGGGGAGAGGTTTGAGTAAGGGGGATGCAGGCGAGGTGAGGGTGAGTAAGAGATGAGTCAACTGCCCTCAGCTATAAGAGAAGCCCTGATGGAGCCTGGGAGTGACACACACACAAACCCTCAGAGGTAAGATACACTCTCCTCTACACTTCCTTTTTTCACTCTCTCCATCTTACCTCTATCATTCTCTATAACACTTTCATTCTTTCTCTGTCTATTATCCTTTCTCATTTCTCTCTCTGTTGTGTTAGTATGTGCTACTGATATCATATGTATAGATTTGAGCAGGTGATGTGGTTAAACTTTATCTTGTCTGTACTGCATGGTTTGGTTTGATTGTCTTTCATGAAGTGGCGTTCCAGTTATTTTAAATAAACTTTTTACTTAAAAAAAAAAGTTCCTTTAAACTTTAGAGAACCTTTGAAAGGAAGCATGTGGAATATTCAGCAAGCCAAGTAGATCAGATAAACCTGATCGACTGATTTCTGTCTGTTTTCAGTAGGATGGGGGTAGTACAGTGAGTCTTATCTGTAGTCTATTTAGCAGAGTGCAGGCTGTTCTCTCTAAGTGGGGATTTCACCGCTGACCCTCTGCCAAATATTGATTTGTCTAAAACAAACATTCATCTCCAACCAAAACATTACATTGAAGTTTAGACTTTAAATATGATCAGATTTATATTATTCAAGTGGATAATTGTATGTGTGATCCACAACAGACCACAGTAGAACAACCTGCTTATGTATATATTCTCTCTTACAGGAGTGCCAGTGCTGTTCTTTATATAAACACAGAGAAACCACCAGGTTCTAGACACAAACCTGCACACATATTGACACAGGTACACACGTTCAGGCACATACACCCATTCCTCCAGACTACAGATATGGACTGCTCCATGGCCCTCCTGTTGTCCTCTCTGTTGGCTCTGTTCAGCGTGGGGGCGGGAGCTTCACTCTCATTGCATGTAGTGAGGACCAAGGTCAAAGACCTTGCTCAAACCATGGTGATTAGGATCAAAAAGGTAATCAACCAATCTATCAATCAGTCATCCAGTCAGTCAATCATTGGTGTACTGATTTATGCAGTATTTAGCTTGTTGATGAATTAAACAAAAAACAGCGTGTATAACCTACATTAATCGTATATTAATCACATTTCTCTCTTCCTCCAGCTGGATATATCTCCTAACCTGATCGAGGGCATGGACCCATTTCTCCCTGCGGCTGCAGTAGATCAGCATATAGAAAGCCTGCCTTCCATAGTGGAGACCATGGGGTTCTACCAGGACCTACTGCTCGTCCTAGACTGGGCAGACCTCAAACAGCTGGTGGAAGACACCTCCACTATGAGGGGTCTGCTGGAGAACTGGATGATATCACGCTGCCCAGGCCGCCAACAGAAACAGACAGGAGAGGGAGGGCTGTCAGAGGCTCTGAAAGACACTACCAGGAAGTATGGTCTGAGTGTGGGTCCAGTTGCGCTAAACAGACTCAAGGGCTACCTTGGTCGGTTACTACTGAACCTGGATCAGCTGAATTACTGTTACTAATGTTGACAATCACTGAGCAACTGTACTCAGATCAGTTTGTGCCATGCTGAACAACTGTTACTGACAGTGACTGTCACTGAGTAACTGAACTATGATCAACTCGTGATCTGCTGAAATCCTAGAATGAGTTGAAGCAAGACTGGACAGTGGGGTCATGGTGTCTGAAGATTCTCCTAAATGTAGGTCATCCCACTGTCACCATCTCCTGCTAAGTTAAGACATTTTATATTGTATTATTTAAACAAAAGACTGTATCTTTATTTATATTTATTTCTATCAAGAAGAGAAAAAATAAGCAGCTTTGTTTTGTAGCATTATACACCCCTCAGTCAGTGGCACAGGGGGAAGTGTTTACTAAGTATTGAATCCGCTGTATTGCAGAATGTACACACACACACACACACGTTGAGTAATGCTGTCTGCTCCAGGGAGGACTAGACTGCATGTGTGTAGTGATGTCATCATACTCACAGAGAGGTTTTCCTGAAAGCTAAGACAGCCTCTGCCAGGAAACCAGATGTTTTGATGTTAGAGCAGTGACAGAGAGGGAAGGTGGGGGAGAGAGGGGGGGCGAGATCAGTTCTCAATGACATTCCAAGATGGATTCTCAATGACAACGTTACATTGCATTCAGATTGAAATACATTGTATAGAACACATGATTGTCTATCCTGAAGAGCAGTGAGTCATGTCAGCTCTATTTCATTACAATTCTATATACAAGGTTCTGAATATGATTCCTCACTGAACACATCCCAACTCATTCTCTTCTTGACACTATAAGCACTTATGCCAGCAACATACCATCATACATCCCACTGTTGGCTTGCCAATGAAGCTAAGCAGGGTTGGTCCTGGTGGGTTGCTGGATGAGAGACCAGATGCTGATGGAAGTGGTGATGGAGGGCCAGTAGGAGGCACTCTTTCCTCTGATCTGAAAAAAAGATCCCAGGGCAGTGATAGGGGACATTGTCATGTGTAGGGTCCATCTATTGGATGGGATGTTAAACAGGTGTCCTGACTATCTGTGGTCAGTAATAGATCCCATAGTACTTACTGTAAGAGTAGGGGTCTTAACCCTGGGGGTCCTGGCTAAATTCCCAATCTGGCTGTCTAATATGCCATCTAATCATCCCCAGCTTCTAATTGTCTCATTCCTCTCCCCTATAATTATTCCCCAGGTTGTTGCTGTAAATGAGAATGTGTGCTGAGTCAACTCACCTGGTAAAACAAAATGATTTATACTGTAATATATTTTTGGTACATTTTAATCTATTTAATCTTGGATGATATGCAAAGTCTATTTAATAAAATGCTCTCCTTTTCTATTATTCTGTTTTTATCAGTCTTCCTTCATCAAATGAATGGGGCCCGACATAGGGCCCGACATAGGGCCCGACATAGGGCCTGATCCTACACACTTCTCAGCAGTTGGTATTCAGACTTACCTTATGCAGCTGAGTAAATGGCTTTGCATGCGTGGTTCCCTTGAGCGCGCTGAATACATTTGATTAAACAGCTGAAAACCCTCTCACTTGCTGGCCAACAGATGTTCTCTTGGAGTTTTCATTCAATAGGGTTTTCTTTACATTTATCTAAAGCCATCCCTTTAAATTTAGTGTACATTCAATTAGAATTTTCTCGACAAACTCACTGGAACATATGGAGAGTATTATCCAGAACATTAAAGATCAGTGAAAGAAATCCATGTAAATACACATTTTTACCTCCTTTTCAGCATCAATTGGTAGATTTTAAAATACTGTGATCTTGTAGATTATTTAGGGTTAAGAAAGTATTTATGAATAATAGGTTTTTTAAATAGGTTTTGAGAGACCATACGCACAAAATATATTGATGAATGAAAAAACGTATCCTGAAATGTTTCATATTCCATGAAATATTGGAAGGTGGGAAAACTGTACAATATGGTCCTATAAATCTACCCTAATAATCCTCACTAATCATGAAACTGTGATGACAATGGTCCAGTCTAAAGTGAACTGTGCTCCAGGCTCCAGGTTTAAACTGTAACACAACTGTGGGAAGCAGTGGAGTCAACATGGGCCAGCATCCCTGTGGAACGCTTTCAACACCTTGTAGTATAACGATACAGGTGGAGACCCAGATGCAGACACAGGAGGCAGATGGTTAGTCTCTGATATTTATTATAATTCAAGGGGCAGGCTAGAGACATTTCGTGGACAGGCAAAAGATCATAAACCAGGTCAGAGTCCAGGAGGTAGAGTGGCAGGCAGGTTCAAGGTCAGGGCAGGCAGAATGGTCAGGCAGGTGGGCTCAGAGTCAAGGCTGGCAAGGGTCAAAACAAAGAGAAACGGAGATAAGGAAAAAGCAGGAGCACTGAAAAACCACGCTGGTTGACTTGACAAGACAAGACGAACTGGCAAAGGAAAAACAGAGAACACAGGAATAAATACCCAGAGACTAATGGGGAAACAGGTGACAACTGGAGATGTGTGGAGACAATCACAAAGACTGGTGAAACAGATCAGGGTGTGTCCTGACGAATTGAGGCTGTTCTGAGGGCAAAGGGCATGCAACTAAATATTAGGAAGGTGTTCCTATTGTTTTGTACACTCAGCATATTAGGAAATAATTAAGACTAGGCAAAGTGATCGTGTAATGCAAAAATTCAATTAAAGTACGTCTTGACGTTGGCCTGGGGGGTAGGTTATGACAGTCATAAATATTTTTAACCTTTATTTAACTAGGCAAGTCAGTTAAAACCTCTTAAGACTAAGTGAGATGCCTGCGTCTCACTTAGCCAACAGGAAATGCAAATGCGCAACGCCAAATGCTAATAGTACTCGCTAAAACTCAAACTTTCATTAAAACACACATGCAGGGTACTCAATTAAAGCTACACTCGTTGTGAATCTAGCCAACATGTCAGATTTTTAAAATGCTTTTCGGCGAAAGCATGAGAAGCTATTATCTGAGGCATGCAACCCCCCAAAATACCTGTAGGGAACGTAAACAAAATAATTAGCGTAGCCGGCGCTACACAAAACGCAGAAATAAAATATAAAACATTCATTACCTTTGACGAGCTTCTTTGTTGGCACTCCTATATGTCCCATAAACATCACAATTGGGTCTTTTTTCGATTAAATCCATCCATGTATACCCAAAATGTCCATTTATGAAGCCCGTCTGATCTAGGAAAAAGCAGCTTTACAAAACGCAATGTAATTTTTTTAAATTAAAAAAGTTGCCGATAAACTTTGACAAAACACTTCAAACTACTTTTTGTAAACCAACTTTAGGTATTAGTAAACGTTAATAATCGATCAAATTGATCACGGGGCGATCTGTATTCAATAGCAGCAAGTCTTGAAATGATGGTCCATTTTGTGTACTCGATAACAGGAAGTGCCTATTTCTCATCTCACCAAGGATTAACTTCAAACCAATTGACAGTACTGGCGACATCGTGTGGAAGCTGTAGGCATTGTAAACTGGTCGCTATCTATTTTCCCTTGCCATAGACAATACAGACAACTGGCGGAAGGATATATATTTTTTGTGAACAGTTTTCCTTGGGCTTTTGCCTGCTCCACACGTTCTGAGACTATCACAGTGCAGGTGCATTTATACGGAGACTTGATTACACACAGGTGGATTGTATTTATCATCATTAGTCATTTAGGTCAACATTGGATCATTCAGAGATCCTCACTGAACTTCTGGTGAGAGTTTGCTGCACTGAAAGTAAAGGGGCTGAATAATTTTGCACGCCCAATTTTTCAGTTTTTGATTTGTTAAAAAAGTTTGAAATATCCAATAAATGTCGTTCCACTTCATGATTGTGTCCCACTTGTTGTTGATTCTTCACAAAAAAATACAGTTTTATATCTTTATGTTTGAAGCCTGAAATGTGGCAAAAGGTCGCAAAGTTCAAGGGGGCCGAATACTTTCGCAAGGCACTGTATATATCACTGAGTTAATAAAGCAACGTAAAAAAAACAAAAAAGAGACCGTGTTTGTGAGTAAGGCAGCTCCAAAATGCTTTCTGTGGTGGGGCAAGCCAGCAGAATACACGGAGCGTTGCGCCGTGATTGGCTCAGTGTTCTGTCATTCATGGGGACACTATGTCATACGTCACCGCCAGGGTAGAGCTCGAAAATTCAAGCCCGTTGGGTCCTGCCATAGAGTTACATTACAAGTGCCCATCCGAGAAGGCTCAATGTTATTGGCCATATATAAAATGCAGTCAAATCACGTTATATCTAGAGTAGCTTTCTTAAATAGCAGTCATCATGAATCAAGTCGACAATCTACTGGCAAATCCTTTTTAATCCTTGTCATATAAAGAGAAATAATGAAGAGAAATTATAGATAAAACGTATCTGTGCTCATTGGCCATAAACATTACACAACAAGTTGGAAATCGTAAATTCAACAATGAGTGATTTGGAAGGAATCAGTGGCTAACTGCAAGCATTGCAAAGCAATCATTAGCCTGCTATTCAGTGGATGGATTTGTGGTCCCAAGACTAAATCGGGAACATGCTTTTGTTACTTCTAGGTTAGCCCGACATAAACTTCAGTTAGTGCTAAATACGGCTGCTAGAATCCTGACTAGAACCAAAAAATTTGATCATATTACTCCAGTGCTAGCCTGCTACAATCTGACAACCATGTTATGACTTGACGTGTCTCTCTGCAGCCTTGTCAAGGCAAGGGTTGACTGACTTCCTGTCAAGGCAAGGGTTGATTTCAAGATTTTACTGCTAACCTACAAAGCATCGTAGGCATCGTAAGCATCGACATAAACTTCAGTTAGTGCTAAATACGGCTGCTAGAATCCTGACTAGAACCAAAAAATTTGATCATATTACTCCAGTGCTAGCCTCCCTACACTGACTTCCTGTCAAGGCAAGGGTTGATTTCAAGATTTTACTGCTAACCTACAAAGCATTACATAGGCTTGCTCCTATCTATCTCTCTGATTTGGTCCTGCCGTATATACCTACACGTCACAAGACGCAGGCCTCCTAATTGTCCCTAGAATTTCTAAGCAAACAGCTGGAGGCAGGACTTTCTCCTGATAGAGCACAATATTTTATGGAATGGTCTGCCTACACATGTGAGGGGTCTCAACCTTTAAGTCTTTACTGAAGATTCACCTCTTCAGTGGGCCATATGATTGAGTGTAGTCTGGCCCAGGAGTGTGAAGGTGAACGGAAAGGCACTGGAGCAACGAACCGCCCTTGCTGTCTCTGCCTGGCCGGTTCCCCTCTTTCCACTGGGATTCTCTGCCTCTAACCCTATTACAGGGGCTGAGTCACTGGCTTACTGGTGCTCTTTCTTTTCCCTAGGAGGGGTGCGTCACTTGAGTGGGTTGAGTCACTGATGTGATCTTCCTGTCTGGGTTGGCGCCCCCCTTGGGTTGTGCCATGGCGGAGATCTTTGTGGGCTATACTCAGCCTTGTCTCAGGATGGTAAGTTGGTGGTTGAAGATATCCCTCTAGTGGTGTGGGGGCTGTGCTTTGGCAAAGTGGATGGGGTTATATCCTTCCTGTTAGGCCCTGTTCGGGGGTATCATCGGATGGGGCCACAGTGTCTCCTGACCCCTCCTGTCTCAGCCTCCAGTATTTATGCTGCAGTAGTTTACGTGTCGGGGTGCTAGGGGCAGTATGTTATATCTGGAGTACTTCTCCTGTCTTATCCGGTGGCCTGTGTGAATTTAAGTATGCTCTCTCTAATTCTCTCTTTCTCTCTTTCTCTCGGTGGACCTGAGCCCTAGGACCATGCCTCAGGACTACCTGGCATGATGACTCCTTGCTGTCCCCACTCCACCTGGCCGTGCTGCTGCTCCAGTTTCAACTGTTTTGCCTGTGATTATTATTATTTGACCATGCTGGTCATTTATGAACATTTGAACATCTTGGCCATGTTCTGTTATCTCCACCGGGCAAAGCCAGAAGAGGACTGGCCATCCCTCATAGCCTAGTTCCTCTCTAGGTTTCTTCCTAGGTTTTGGCCTTTCTATGGAGTTTTTCCTGGCCGCCGTGCTTCTACACCTGCATTGCTTGCTGTTTGGGGTTTTAGGCTGGGTTTCTGTACAGCACTTTGAGATATCAGCTGATGTACGAAGGGCTATATAAATACATTTGATTTGACTTGTACAGGGAGAACACTGTAAGTACGGCCCATGTTCTGAATTCTATCACTGTACATTTCAAAAGTACTGAACAAATAGTTATATTGACTACGTCCGTCCTAGCTCACTCATTAATGTCTTAATCAAATTACAGATTGCCTCTTAGCTGCTGGTCATCCCATTATGACATCGTTTTTACATCTCAATTGTCGGTAGAAACCACATTTGTTTAAGCAAGTCAGCCATATTTTCTTAAAAGGCAGTAAATGAGGCAGAATGAACAGTTTCACTGCCAGACAAGGCTCTGCTAATAGTCAGGTGTAGCAGTGGAAAGGTGTTGGGACTGCTGTTGGGACTCTGCAGTTGGGACAACTTTATGTAGGCCCTAACAGTTTGTGGGCACCTTTTGTCACCGTTATAGTGCAAATAATGTATTGTTTAGTGTTGTGTTGTGTATTGGCTTTGCTGGCACGCAACCCACTTTTTTTTTTTGTCCCACCAAGATTTGCATGCTAAAATCACCACTGAGTGACAAAGTCTGTTTACTTCTGTGGCAGTTTCATTTGTCTGTGATGCCTGACTGGCTTGGGTGTCTGTGGTCTTTGTGGTGATCCCTCACAGATAGTCTCTGGTTTGGACTCTATGGCATAGTTTTTACATGCTGTATCCCATTTTCCGGGCAGAAGTTCTGGAACTGGGATGACATGTACTGTGGGCCACAATCAGGTCGATTGTTAATGGTAGACCATGATGACTAAAAATAGTCTCCAGACTATTAATCACCTTTTCTGCAGTTGTAGATTGCATGATATAATATTCATAATATCTGCTGTATTATTATACAACTATTAGTTTTGAGTGTAGTGGACCCAATCGATCAGTGGCGATGTCCTGCCACGGCCCATCAGGCAGCGCTGTGGGTCTCAGCGGTTCTGGCATATCTGGTCGTGCTACAATCTGACAACCATGTTATGACTTGACGTGTCTCTCTGCAGCCTTGTCCATGCCCGGCCACCATACTTTACTCCTGAGATGTTGTTTTGTGCCTACAGTGCCCCAATGTCCCTGGTGAGCGAAGGCTAGAGACCACGACTGTGGCAAAACAATGCGTGTTCCCCTTAGGATTAATTGTCCGATAACAGACAGTTAATTTGCTATAACACCCACTCTGAATAGAATTTCTCGCCTCTCTTAGCTCCTCATCTGTAGCTGAAGCTTCCTCCACTTCCCAAATCAAATGTTATTTGTCAAAGGCGCCGAACACACCAGGTTTAGACCTTACTGTGGAATACTTACTAACAAGCCCTTAACCAACAATGCAGCTTTAAGAAAAATAAGTGTTAAGTAAAAAATAGATAACTATTTTTTTTTAAACAAATAATTAAAGAGCAGCAGTAAAATAACAATAGCAAGGCTATACACAGGGGGTACCAGTACAGAATCAATGTGCGGGGGCACCGGTTAGTCGAGGTAATATGTACATGTAGGTAGAGTTAAAGTGACTATGCATAGAAAATAAACAGAGTGTAGCAGCATCATAAAAGATGGGGGTGTAAATAGTCTGGGTAGCCATTTGATTAGCTGTTCAGGAGTCTTATGGCTTGGGGGTAGAAGCTGTTAAGAAGCCTTTTGGACCTCGACTTAGCGCTCCGGTACAGCGTGCCGTGCGTTAGCTGAGAGAAAAGTCTATGACTATGGTGGCTGGAGTCTGACCATTTTTAGGGCTTTCCTCTGACACCGCCTGGTGTAGAGGTCCTGGATGGCAGGAAGCTTGGCCCCAGTGATGTACTGGGTCATACACACTGCCCTCTGTTGTGCCTTACAGTCAGAGGCCTAGCAGTTGCCATACCAGGCAGTGACACAACCAGTCAGGATGCTCTCGATGGTGCAGCTGTAGAACTTTTTGAGAATCTGAGGACCCGTGCCAAATCTTTTCAGTCTCCTGAGGGAGAATAGGCTTTGTTGTGCCCTCTTCACGACTGTCTTGGTGTGTTTGCATCATGATAGTTTGTTGTTGATGTGGACACCAAGGAACTTGAAGCTCTCAACCTGCTCCACTACAGCCCTGTCGATGAGAATGGAGGCGTGCTCGGGCCTCCTTTTGCTCTCTCTAATACTTTCTTTCGGAGGACCTGAGCCCTTGGACCATGCCTCAGGACAACATGGCTTGATGGCTTCTTGCCGTCCCCAGTCCACCTGGCCGTACTGCTGCTCCAGTTTCAACTGTGCTGCCTGCAGCTATGGAACCCTGACCTGTTCACCGGACGTGCTACCTGTCCCAGACCTGCTGTTTTCAACTCTCTAGAGACAGCAGGGGCAGTAGAAATACTCTGAATGATTGGCTATGAAAAGCCAACTGACATTTACTCCTGAGATGCTGACCTGTTGCACTCTCGACAACCACTGTGATTATTATTATTTGACCCTGATGGTCATCTATGAACATTTGAACATCTTGGCCATGTTCTGTTATAATCTCCACCCGGCCCAGCCAGAAGAGGACTGGCCACCCCTCAGAGCCTGGTTCCTCTCTAGGTTTCTTCCTAGGTTCTGGCCTTTCTAGGGAGTTTTTCCTAGCCACCGTGCTTCTATAACAGCATTGCTTGCCGTTTGGGGTTTTGTACAGCACTTTGTGACATCAGCTGATGTAAGAAGGGCTTTACAAATTAATTTGAAATACATTTAAACTCAGTTTCACCGTTCCTGACATTTAATCCTAGTAAAAATTCCCTGTTTTAGGTCAGATAGGATCACCACTTTATTTTAAGAATGTGAAATGTCAGAATAATAATAGAGAGAATAATTTATTCAGCTTTTATTTCTTTCATCACCATTCCCAGTGGGTCAGAAGTTTACTTACATACACTTAATTAGCATTTGGTAGCATTGTCTTTAAAATGTTTCTCGGGTCAAACATTTTAGGTAGCCTTCCACAAGCTTCTCACAATAAGTTGGGTGAATTTTGGCCCATTTCGCCTGACAGAGCTGGTGTAACTGAGTCAGGTTTGTAGGCCTCCTTGCTCGCACACGCTTGTTTAGTTCGGGCCACAAATTTTCTATAGAATTGCGGTCAGGGCTTTGTGATGGCCACTCCAACACCTTGACTTTGTTATCCTTAAGCCATTTTGCCACAACTTTGGAAGTATGCTTGGGGTCATTGTTCATTTGGAAGACCCATTTGCAACCAAGCTTTAACTTTAACTGATGTCTTGAGATGTTGCTTCAATATATCCACATACTTTTCCTTGCTCATGATGCCATCTATTTTGTGAACTGCACCAGTCCCTCCTGCAACAAAGCACCCCCACAACATGATACTGCCACCCCCGTGCTTCACAGTTGGAATGTGGTTCTTAGGCTTGCAACCCTCCCCCTTTTTCTTCCAAACATGATGGTCATTATGGCCAAACAGTTCTATTTTTGTTTCATCAGACCAGAGGACATTTCTCCAAAAAGTACGATCTTTGTCCCCATGACATCATTTTCTGGAATTTTCCAAGCTGTTTAAAGGCAAAGTCAACTTAGTGTATGTAAACTTCTGACCAACTGGAATTGTGATACAGTGAATTATAAGTGAAATAATCTGTCTGTAAACAATTGTTGGAAAAATTACTTGTCATGCACAACGTAAATGTCCTAACCAACTTGCCGAAACTAGAGTTTGTTAACAAGAAATTTGTGGAGTGGTTGAAAAACAAGTTTTAATGACTCCAACCTAGGTGCATGTAAACATCCGACTTCAACTGTACTAGATAAAGAATGCACAAGTATTATTTCTCACACAAGGTTTTTGTTGCCTACACAAACTTCCCTTTTTTATATGTTTGGTTGTAGGCCCACCACTTTTAACAACAATTCTGAATATTCTGTAGGTTTTCACAATTCCTGTGAACCATCAAGTCTGCCAGCAGGTTTCCAGCCTCAGGCTGGAGAAGGGAAAGCAAATTGTGAACATGAGCAATTGATTCTGGAATGTCTCAAACTCAGATGTAGACATAGATCAGGGATGGCAACTCCTGTTCTCTGGTGCCTGATTGATATCATACTTTCCCCCAGCCCTGTAACTAATCACACCAGATTAAACTAATTGCATTCTATACTGAAGACCATGATAAGTTGATTATTGGAGTCAGGTGTGTTAGCTGGGGCTGGGGAAAAGGTGACACCAATCAGGCTGCCCAATGATTTGTTTAATTGTTGGACAAGGAGGTTATTAGGCAGTGTGAATGTGTCCAATCATTCAATATAATGTCACGTTACAGTCTCATACACGCAAGACATGTATATTTTGGTCTAATTTGTTATTCGATAGCTAAAACTTTATTCTTGACCAGCTAGGGGAAACAATGATGGAACAGACATGGTCAAAAGTACTTATAGATAGTCTGTGCGTAACGATCTGATTTTGCGCCAATACTCGATAATGGTTGGGCTAGAAACACAGGCTTGCCAGGCATTGATGTCGATTAATTACGGTCATGACAGAAAAAGAGTCATATCTGTTCAAATATATTTTCTAGAGTTTAGAGGTCAAGTAATGATGCCCAGTTCAGAAATAACAGTTGACATGAAAAGATACGTAACTTTCAAAATACAGAAATCATCCCTGTATGATGTGTTTTGCTTCACACGGGATGATTTTTGTATTTTGAAAGTTACTTTTGGTCATGTAGTGTATGTCTGTGGACACCTGCTCGTCTAACATCTCATTCCACAATCATGGGAATGAATTTGGAGTTGCTCCCCCGCCTTTGCTGCTACAAACAGCCCCCACTCTTCTGGGAAGGCTTTCCACTAGATGTTGGAACATTGCTGCGAGGACTTGCTTCCATTCAAGTTGGGCACTGATGTTGGGCGAAGTACGCTTGGCTCGCAGTCGGTGTTCCAATTCATCCCCGAGGTGTTCAATGGTTTGAGGTTAGGGCTCTGTGCAGGCCAGTCAAGTCCTTCCACACCGGTCTCTACAAACAATTTCTGTATGGACCTTGCTTTGTGCACAGGGGCATTGTCAAGCTGAAACAGGAAAGGGCCTTCCCCAAACTGTTGCCACAAAGTTGGAAGCACAGAATTGGTCTCGAACATCATTGTATGCCGTAACGTTAATAAGATTGCCATTCAATGGAACAAATGGACCTCGACCAAACCATGATATTTTACGAACTGACTTGTTGTAAAGGTGCATCCTATGACTGTGCCACATTGAAAGTCACTAAGCTCTTCAGTAAGGCCATTCTAATGCCAGCGTTTGTCTATGGAGATTGCATGGCTGTGTTCTTGATTGTATACACCTGTCAGCAAAGGTGTGGCTGAAAAGTCTAATTAAGGGATGTCAACTTACTTTTGTATATGTAGTGCATCTTAAACTTGATTGCTGATAAGCAAAACATTTTGGGTCTATGTCAACAATGGCCTAATGAAACAAATAGCAAAATATATTTTTTAGGTGTTGTTTTCCTTTAAGTTAAAGAATACAGAGAAAAGTACATAAAATAAGGAATTACCTTCCATTTACAGGCGCTTAACGTGGGTCGGAATTTCCCCTCGACTAGGCCAGTGCGTGGGTAAGAAGAACAGGGTCAGCAAACATTACCAAATATGCAATCAACATTGTGGGTGTGACAGTGTTTCTACAATCCAACATTTCCCAAACTCTAGAAACTGGTCTGAGGTAGAACATTACCTTGATCAAAGAGGAACATTTATTGAACACACCAATACCTTTACACAGAGTACATCAACATGTTCAGAAATGGGTGCCTGGGGGGGTAGATGTATATCAAACTTTACACATGAACATTGTGTGGGTGTTTCCAAAATGTATCGATACATTAACATTTTCTTATATCACAGATGACCACTTAACATATGAAATATAGAGAAACTAAAACTGTCTCCGTCTTTGCAAGTTCTTTAATAAAAATGTCAGTCATTTACATTTCTCAAATCTCTGATATTCTTTACATTATTATTCACCAATAGTTTACATGAACATAAAGCAAAGTAGAGTAAAACATCAGCATCTGTTCTGAACATTGTTTGTCGTACTAAACAAACCCACACATTGTTTTTTTAACACTGCTTCAAACCTCTGTCAGAGTTAATTCAGGAAGTGACTACTCGGACACCCCACCTTTTACCACTGTGATGGCACACCACAAGTTGTGTATAACGTGAGGACACAGACATACACGGACAGTAATATGCAGGACTCTATTCTACACAGTTCATGGGTGAATGTTACACCAACATTTCAACCATCATAAATCTTTGTTTCAAAATGTAAAATCTTTGTTTCAAAAAATGGCATCTCACACACTTAACTGTTGAACCACTTGTTCTTCTTGATGGTTGCAGTCTTGTTGCCGCCCATCAGTTTCCTCTTGTATTGTTCAATTGTCAAAGCGGTCATCCTCTCGGCTCCTAACCCGCCTCTTGGCCCCTAAGGTGCTCTGGAAAACCAATGAAGACAGTTGAATGTACTACATGATCCTGGGGCCACGACATGCAGACATGGGTAATGTTTGTGTGTGTTTGTGTGCATA
This sequence comes from Oncorhynchus kisutch, assembly GCF_002021735.2. NCBI lineage: Eukaryota > Metazoa > Chordata > Actinopteri > Salmoniformes > Salmonidae > Oncorhynchus > Oncorhynchus kisutch. The sequence goes on from NC_034195.2 coordinate 30,625,449, forward strand.
CCTGTGTAGGTTTCTCCAGTGACGTTCCTCCCTGTCCTGCTGGAACCGATCCTGGGCTTCTTAGGCTGAGCAGGCTTTCCCTTATCACGCACCCTGCAGGACCAAAATTAAACCATGTAGTATGGGTTACAATGTCATAGGTACAGTGTGTGTGTGTGTGTGTTACCTTATCTTTGGGCAACGGTGGGAGGGCAGGGATAGAACCTTCCTTCGTTTCTTTCCATCCTCCAGTTCTACGTGTTCTAGAACTGAGGTGGTCTGGAAGCCTGAGTACTGCCAGCCCTGCTTCTGGGCCTGTTGCTGGGTCTGAGCCTTGGCCTGTGGCTGGGGGGGATGTACTAGACGATAGAGAAGGAAATATCAGCGACAACCAAAAAGCAAAAAGAACACAGAAAACGAGGGAAATGTTAAAAATGACAAACATTTGCAGTTCCACCAGAATTGATGAGCTGTGTGTGTGTTATATTCAGGGTTAGGGCAGAAATGTAGAGCGTCATACCTCCATCCTTTCTGCCCTGACCGGATGGTGCCGACTGTGTCTGGGTCGTCGCTGACCACTCCTTGGTTACCATGTTACTCTGGGGTTTAGACACAACCTTCTGAGGTCCAAGCCTGCCTCCTGACTGTGGCTGCATCTTCCCTCTTCCCATAGGGCCACTCCCCTTAAAACGCTCCTGGAAACCATGGAGACAGGAAAATGTGTTACTCTTAATCTTAACCATAATCACACACCAACATAAACAGCAGAGAAGACACACCTTGACTTGTTGTCGCATTTCTTTAATCTTCAGCTTCCTTCCATCTTCAAGAGAGAACTCAACAATGGGTCTCTGTAGACAGACAACGTAAATCACTCAAGGAAAAAAACAACAACCTGTGAATAGTCTTCTCAATAACACATTCTCATCATTTAGGAAGACCGTCAATATTGATCAGATGCTGTAGGTTGCCAAACCAAATGTGTGTACGTGCAATTCAACATTCTCTTTACATTCCTCAGGAACAATAAACATTGATGACTAGGATGTTTGAGTCCAGGCGCAATATTGTTCAGAGATAAAATGAATGCAATTACTGACATCAGCTACTGAGAGCCAAAGACAACATCCTGAAACATAACCTGCCATTCACCCTCTCAAACACAGCTGCACTCTGTCGAGTACAAGGTTGAGGACATGCATACACACACACAGATAGATCAACAAAGACACAGCGCCACACAAACACACCTTGGTGTTTCCGTAGATGTCAGGGTTATTGTTGAGGTGTCGTAGTGTCTTCAGAGCGTGTTCATGATCTTGGAGCTGAAAAAAGCCGTAACCTAGCGACCGGCCTAACACCTGACCCCACTCTGGCTTCTTATCATACATCACCCTGCACTGGAGCTGGAGAGAGAAAGATAGTGAGAGAGGGGGCATACAGATAGAGATGGTGAGGAAAAGAAAGGGGAGCAAATGGTAAACAAAGAGACAATTGCGGAAAGAGGTTGTAAAGAGACAAATCAAAGGCCATTCAACATGGACAGGGCAGCTTTATAGGACAATACAGTGCCTTCAGAAAATATTCACACCCCTTTACTTTTTCCACATTTTCTTGTTACAAAGTGGGATTCAAATGGATTTCATGTCATTTTTTCCATCAACAATCTACACAAAATACTGAAATGTCAAAGAGGAAGAAAAAGTCTAACATTTGTATATAAAAAAAAACAGAAAAACCCAGTAATTAGATAAGTATTCAACCCCCTGAGTTGGTACATGTTAGAATCACCTTCGGCAGCGATTACAGTTGTGGATCTTTCTGGGTAAGTCTTGGAGAGCTTTCCACACCTGGATTGTGCAATTTTTTCCCATTATTATTTTAAAAATTCTGTCAAATTAGTTGTTGAGCATTGCTAGACATCCATAGTTTTTGGTAAATGATGTTTTAGGTTTTTGTCCTGTTGAAAGGTGAATTAATCTGCCAGTGTCTAGTGGAAAGCAGACTGAACCAGGTTTTCCTCTAGGATTTTGCCTGTGCTTAGCTCCATTCTGTTTATTTTTTATCCTGAAAAACTCTCCAGTCCTTAACGATTACAAATCATACCCATAACATGATTCAGCCACCACTATGCTTGAAAATATGGAAAATGGTACTCCGTAATGTATTGGATTGGATTTTCCCCCTAACATAACACTTTCTATTTAGGACAAAAAAGTGTATTGCTATGCACTATTACTTTGGTACCTTGTTGTAAACAGGCTGCATGTTTTGGAATATTTTTGTTCTGTACAGTGTTCCTTCTTTTCACTCTGTTGATTAGGTTAGCATTGTGGAGTAACTACAATGTTGTTGATACATCCTCAGTTTTCTCCTATCACAGGCATTAAACTCTGTTTTAAGTCACCATTGGCCTAATTGTTTTATCCATCTACCAATAGGTGCCCTTCTTTGTGAGGCATTGGAAAATCTCCCTGATCTATCTGGTTCAATCTGTTTGAAATTCACTGCTCTACTGAGGGACCTTACAGATCATTTTATATATGTGGGATACAGAGATGAGGTAGTCATTCAAAAATCATCACAGTGAGGCCATGCAACTTATTATGTGACTTGTTAAGCACATGTTTACTCCTGCACTTATTTAGGCTGGCCATAACAAAGGGGTTGAATACTTATTGGCAAGACTTTTCAGCTTTTTTAGCTTTTTTCAGCATTTTTTATTAATTTGTAAACATTTCTAAAAACATAATTACACTGACATGATGGGTGGGTCAATTTAATACATTTTGAACTCACTGAAAGTGACTGAAGAAGAGGAGGAAGAAGAAACCATTAGAACATAAAGTGAAGGGGGTGTGAATACTTTCTGAAGGCACTGTAGTGCCCCCTGGTGATCACTAATAGTTCACCCAGAGCATTTTTTATTTATTTTTTTAAATATATATTTTTTACATGTTTTTTTCCTTCACATTTTCAAACAGTCAATATATATTTTCCAACGGGGCTATACATTTGGGTGAGGTTTTTTTCTCATCTGAGTAGCCTCGTTTCACTGCCAAAGAAAATAAATTAAACCATCTAGTGTTCAGCGAAATAACAACACAATGTCAGATACAGGTAGCCTGGTCAAATAATTAACATCCAATCACATTAACCATTACCCTCTCGTGGGAATTCCACTAATGGTCCATATGTAGCCAAATGTTGCTTCTGCTCATGTTGGTATCTGTACTGATGGCGCAAAAGCCATGACAGGGAGACATAGTGGAGTGGTAACACGCCTGCAAGCAGTTGCTCCCGACGCCACTTGGGTACACTGCAGCATTCACCGAGAGTCTCTTGCTGCCAAGGGAATGCCTGACAGCTTGAATGACATTTTGAACACTACAGTGAAAATAGTTCACTTTGTTAACGCAAGGCCCCTGAAGTGTTGTGTATTTTCTGCACTATGCTTTTACAACATACAGAAGTACGCTGGTTATCAAGGGGCAAAGTATTGACACTTTTTTTTAAATTGAGAGACGAGCTTAATAAAGTTCTTTACTAACCATCATTTTCACTTGTCAGACCACTTGCACTATGACAAGTTTTTCACACGACTGGCGTATCTGGGTGATGTTTTTTCTCACCTGAATGATCAGAATCTAGGATTACAGGGACTCTCCGCAACTATATTCAATGTGCGGGGCAAAATTGAGGCTATAATTAAGAAGTTGGAGCACTTCCCTGTCTGCATTAACAAGGACAGCCCCAGTCTTTCCATCATTGTATGATTTTTTGTGTGCAAATGAACTCAAGCTTGCGTACAATGTCAAATGTGATATAGCGAAGCACCTGAGTGAGTTGGGTGCGAAATTACGCAGGTACTTTCCTGAAACAGATGACACAAACAACTGGATTCGTTATCACTTTCATGCCCTGCCCCCAGTCCACTTACCGATATCTGAACAAGAGACAGGGATGCAAACTGGTGAGAGCCCAAAAAGGTGACCATTTTTTGTTGCACTGAAACATGCTAAAAATCCCTGCTAGGGGGAAATGCAAGTTTTAACTAATTAAACAACAAAGAATATGATCTACATGATCCGTCTGTGGGTGTAAAAATAAAAAGTGGTTAATGTTGCATAGACTTTACTGCAAATGACACTCAAGTCTTGAGAAAAAAACAATCCACTAATATTGCAGTTAGCCATGACAGCCTTTTATAATAGAACGCTTGTGACCACAAACATCTAAAAATTCCACTTGGGGAAAAAACTTCTAAAGTAGAAATAGAATGAAACAAACAGGCATTCTATTTTTGCTCTATTATAGAGGCCACTATAGTAGACATTGGTCTGTGTACAAGGCTACATGTGTGCAAATATAACGTTCACCAAGTAAAAAAATGTCATAATCCCCCCTGACTCACACACATGGTACTGTCAAGTTCAACAAAAGCAATATCTTTGGGCTACACTGAAGGTTACTACACTGTAGAACAGATGTCCACAGGCAGAAAATGTACAATGTGCCAGCAGCAGAGTATGAGATCCTTTTGTTGGCACAATTGATCTCTCTCAGGCAGAGTACACCTGGAATACCCATTTGTATCCACTGGACTGAAAAAGTGAGAAAGAGGGAAAGTGTGTGGTGTTCCTTTCACCTCTATAGGTTTCTCTGGTTAACTTAGCTAACGGAGAATTCGATCCTGCTAGCAAGATAACATTACTTAAAATGCTAACAATACTTGTTCCACCACACTTCCTCCCTCACCTTAAAACTTCCAAATGCCAGTTGTTTTTCGGTTACAGCTCATGAAGAATGCTTCATCACCTTCTCACCCCTGTCTCCGTGGTCAGGCTTCTCACCTACCTCTTCGTTATCGTTCAGGAGTCAAGCTGATGTAAATGGAAAACTGCCTTTCTACTCTCTGCTGTCTTTCCAGAGCACCCACTGGTGCTGTAATTGGCAATTTGGTTGTCTCTTCTCTCTTTAGTCACCTGCTGCATTCTGCTGTTACGATTGGTTGAGCCTTGGATACAGCCAGTATTGCTCCAAACGCGCATCACTCGTTCGCTTACAGCCAGTAGTCTGATCCAAAGCCCCCCCCTCCCTACCAAACTTCTTGGATACAAGTCAGTATTGCTCCAAACGAGCATCACTCATTCGCTTACAGCCAGTAGTCTGATCTAAAGCCCCCCCTCCCTCCAAAACATTTCTCATCAGATCTACACAAATCACATAGGTCACCTATTTTGGATTCAAAACAGCGAATTTTGCCGAAAGGTGACGAGTTTGCATCCCTGAAGAGAGCCTCATCGACATTGCAACAAGCGGTTCTGCGAAAATGTAATTTAATCAGAAGCCACTGCCAGATTTCTGGATTGGGCTGCGCTCAGAGTATCCTGCCTTGGCAAATCTCACTGTTTAGACACTGATGCCCTTTTGCAACCACGTACCTATGTGAAATTGGATTCTCGGCCCTCACTAGCATGACAACTAAATACAGGCACAGACTGTGTGTGGAAAATTATTTAAGACAGACTCTCCAATACAACCCAATATTGCATAGTTATGTGCTTGAAAGGATGCACACCCTTGTAACATGTGGTGAGTTATTCACAATGTGTTATTAACAAATAAGGTTTTATATGTAAGATGGTTAAGAGCAAAAGTATTGATTATTATTATATTATTATTTGTGACCTGGTCTTATAAGAGCTCTTTGTCACTTCCCAAGAGCTGGGTTGTGACAAAAACTCACTCATTCTTATGTTTAATAAATGTATCGTATTGTGTGTGTGTGTGTGGCAGGCTTACAATGATGGCAAAAAACAACATTTGAGAGTGCGCTGAACCTGGTGCTAGAGGGGGTACCCAGCTGGAGGTTGAAGGTTTGAAAAGGTACGGGACTATAGAAAGTTTGGGAACCACTGACCCAGAGAGATGAGGACCTATTGACAGATTTGACTGGGATGGAAACAGCTATGGAAATGTGCTAGTAGTGTCTTACCTCGGTAATGAGGACCCCCTTGCCAGCTCCTGCAGCTTTCAGACAGAGTCCTAGTTGAGAGTCCTAGTTGTCCTAGTTGTTTGCTGTCTACAGACTTGGGCAGGTTGTGGACACACAAGCGGGTCTTGGTTACAAACACATTCATGTCCCGTAGCTTGGTCCTCTTCAGGTCCTCAAACTAACACAGAAGGAGAGTGTTAGCCTTCCTCAAAAAAACGCACACTGAGGACACAAGACCCAAGTTACCAACACACTGTGTTGTGATTGTAAGACAACGCTATGATGCTCTGATTGGTTAAAAAACAGGAAGTACTTACTCTGGTCCTCTTGGTCATGTCTGCTGCTGGAACACCCTCAGCTGCCTTAGTTCCTGCCCGTATCACTGAAAGAAAGAGGTATGAGATGGAGGGTAGGGGAGAAGAAAAGGGAGGAGAAGGTGGTGTAACTTACATCCCTCTCTAGCCAGGTAGAGGTTCCTGGTCCCTGTATGCGTTTTGACCTTCTTGTCCTTCAGTTTGACGGCATCCTCTCTGCTTACGATGTTCAGCTTCCTACCATCCACACAGATACCCCCGCTCTAAGACAGACAAACATGTTACCCCCAAACATACATTACAGCAACTCAGAGCTCATCAGAAGAGATGTACCTGTAGAAAATATGAGTAATATATCCTATTCTGTCTCACCTCTGACTCGTCCTCTGCGGCAGCAATGCATTTCTCTGCTGCTTCTTTAGACTTGAACTTGAACAAAGGCAATACCTGACCAGACAACAGAGCAACAACCATTACTAACCAACACAGTCATGATTCAATGTTAACATGTAGACATCCATTATCTGACTGGCATCACTTCAGGCCATTGTTTAAGTTTGGGCAGTGGACAGAGCTAAAGAGAGAATGAGGTTGTGTGAGAGACAGAGAGAGACAGAGACAGAGAGAGCCAGAGCCACAGCCAGAGTGAGCCAGAGAGAGCTAGAGTGAGCCAAAGAGAGCCAGAGTGAGCCAGAGCGAGCCAGAGAGAGCCAGCGCCAGAGCCAGAGAGTGCCAGAGCCAGAGAGAGAGCCAGAGCGAGCCAGAGCCAGAGAGAGTCAGAGCCAGAGAGAGTCAGAGCCAGAGAGAGCCAGAGCCAGAGAGAGCCAGAGCCAGAGAGAGCCAGAGCCAGAGAGAGCCAGAGCCAGAGAGAGCCAGAGCAACAGCCAGAGTGAGCCAGAGAGAGCCAGAGTGAGCCAGAGACAGCCAGAGTGAGCCAGAGACAGAGAGAGCCAGAGCCACAGCCGGAGTGAGCCAGAGAGAGCCAGAGACAGAGAGAGCCAGAGCCACAGCCAGAGTGAGCCAGAGAGAGCCAGAGTGAGCCAGAGAGAGCCAGAGAGAGCCAGAGAGAGCCAGAGACAGAGAGTGCCAGAGCCACAGCCAGAATGAGCCAGAGAGAGCCAGAGTGAGCCAGAGTGAGCCAGAGAGAGCCAGAGACAGAGAGAGACAGAGCCACAGCCAGAGTGAGCCAGAGAGAGACAGAGACAGAGAGAGCCAGAGCCACAGCCAGAGTGAGCCAGAGAGAGCCAGAGACAGAGAGAGCCAGAGCCACAGCCAGAGTGAGCCAGAGAGCCAGAGTGTTGGAGGGGTTCAAACAGAGGGCAACCTGGAACATACATACTGATATTTCATCAAGAGAAAAGACAACCGTTTCATACCAGAATCCTCACTGTCATCATCTTTATCGTCGTCTTCATCAGACCCAAGATCCCTTTTGTCGTCATCTGCCTCCTGAGACTCTGCATCGTCATTCTCCTCAACACCCTCCTCCTCTGATGGGGTGTCTGGATGCTGAGCTGACTTGGAGCTAACTTTGTAGAAAGAAGAACTATTAAACACAACACTTCAACAATATCCTGGCTGCAATACTCCAGTCCTCAGAACCAAAGACTGGCCAAAGAAGACCAATTTAGACATAAAATGGGTTGTTTGGATCCTGATTGGTTAACTGCCTGTTAACAGTTCAATTTGAATTATCAATGCAGATTCATTGTCCTACAGCCCAGCCAGGAAATCTATAAACTTAATCTCCCCTGGAAAAAGGTTGACACATTATTAACTCATTCTACTAGGCTAGCATTTGGTTTGCAACAGTTGGGGTTTGTCTAAATCTTGCTGCTTGCTTTTCCGACATGTGCAAAAACATTAGTTATTTTTGGCAATCTCCACCCTTCCATAGGAGAGAATAAACATGACTGACAATCTCTGAGCCAGACAAATACATTTATCAGGATCATTTTAATGGATATATCAAAAGAACGGGCAATAGAAACAAACATAAAACAAATGTCTGTTGTCATTTCAGCTGCTTGATTTGATTGTGTGTTAGCTTTAGTTGGCTAGCTAGCAAAGAAGTAGCAAGCCTGCATGGCAACCTTTTTTGCTTAGAATGTTTGGAATAGACAAAGCTTGTTTGGCTAGCTACTTCGGAATCTCAGAACTAACAACTGGCTTTTGCCCGGACTATATCGTCTGGTGGAAGGACGAAATTAAACAAATTTGCTCATTTTCATTTATGAAAACATGTCATTCATCTTTAAAAATATATGTTGGTAACCATTTTCAAAAAAATGAATGATAGTGAATAACACCCTCCTATGGGCTATTTCCCCTGACCCCCCGAGCTGTGTTGGGTCTTCGAACAGCCCATAGTCGGCATTTAATCACACGATAATCCCTAGGTTCTCATGCCTTATTTCTTAATTACATCAGGTCAAGGTCTACATCTTTACAGCCCATCTCAAACTGAGCACATGCAGAAATAGAGATAAAAAAGACAGCAAAAGCTCATACTTGTTCTTTTCTACTTCTTCCTCCTCCTCTTCAATCACTTTCAGGTGCCGGCTTCTCTGCTGTGACCTTTTCCACTTTCTTAGCTCCTGGCTGAGTAGCGACAAACTTGTCTTTAGCCACAGCCCAATCAATAGCTACCTGCCTTCCTGTAAAGGACAGAGGAGAGAACGACTTGATTGCAGCAGATGAAGCCACAGTAGACTGTTGAGATGTGCCTCATCTTTATCAGAGATATTCACAGGGCAGAAAAAGGTCTCACACACTGTTAAGAATGCTATTTTCTTATGATTATTCTCTATTGGAATTTGGCCTCTAGGTACCCTCTCTCAGGCCAGAGGTCACCGTAAAGCAGGCCTCAGTAAATGGTATCTGGGCCCCTGAACCATAACCATAGGTGTCCTTAAATGATTAAGATGTTTCAAATGTATAGTCTATTCAACCCCAAGGTCTCCACCTTGATCTAATGTTTTGGCACCGGGCACAGAAGGGTGAAACAACAAACCGATATGGTAAGAGTATTTAGATCAGCCCTTGTAAATTTTGCGCAAACCTCTTAGAGGAACATATGTCTTCACATATACATATGTCTGTCTCTGTCAATTCAACTTTTAATTAAGAAGTTGTTCCCCTTTTCAATTCCTAAACACACACACCAGGTTAAGGTGTCTCACCTTTGATATCCTTTAGGTTTATTGCGTTCAAGGGCTTTTCTGCCTCCAAGACATTCTTAAACTGGACAAACGCAAAGCCCCGCATCTTTCCTTCTGATGAAACACACACAGAAAGGTAAACAGAGTGAGGAATAGTCAGACACCAGATAGAAAACATGTTACTGACTCTGTAGTTGTCTTTGCGCAACTAAATCCACAAAGGCTCAACAGTGCTTAGTGTTGTTGGGTGGTGATTCTCTCAAGTTGAAGTCTGTACCTGGTTTAAGGGGATGTTAGCCTCCAGAACTGTCCCAAACTTGGCAAAGGTCTGCTTCAGATCATCCTCAGAGCACTGTGGGAACACAAGACAAACATTAACAACTAACTGCAGACAAAGCATCCTCGAACAAAGGGGAGGCCAAAGGAAAAGATTGTTTGTCTGTTAGTTATGCAAGGGTTGACTCGTAACCCACAATCCCCGCGGTTATATCAGCGGAGTGGGCAGGTTTAGGGCAATTAAATATTGTGTGGATGAAAGGCGGGTGGGTGGCGGGGAGGTTGAATAAAGAGAAAACAATGCATTAAAAATCCACAAATGTACACAGTGAACAAGACAATAGGAACAACTTCCTAATATTGAGTTTCACCCCCTTTTGCCCTCAGAACAGCCTCAATTAATTGGGACATGGACTCTACAAGGTTTCGAAAGCATTCCACAGTGATGCTGGCCCATGTTGACTCCAATGCTTCCCACAGTTTGTCAAGTTGGCTGGATGTCCTTTGGGTGGTGAACCATTCTTGATACACACGGGAAACTGTTGAGTGTGAAAAATCCAGCAGCGTTGCAGTTCTTGACACACTCAAACCAGTGCGGTTGGCACCTACTACCCTACCCCGTTCAAAGGCACTTAAATATTTTGTCTTGCCCATTCACCGTCTGAATGGCACACATACAGTGCCTTGCGAAAGTATTCGGCCCCCTTGAACTTTGCGACCTTTTGCCACATTTCAGGCTTCAAACATAAAGATATAAAACTGTATTTTTTTGTGAAGAATCAACAACAAGTGGGACACAATCATGAAGAGGAACGACATTTATTGGATATTTCAAACTTTTTTAACAAATCAAAAATAGAAAAATTGGGGTTGCGAAATTATTCAGCCCCTTTACTTTCAGTGCAGCAAACTCTCTCCAGAAGTTCAGTGAGGATCTCTGAATGATCCAATGTTGACCTAAATGACTAATCCACCTGTGTGTAATCAAGTCTCCGTATAAATGCACCTGCACTGTGATAGTCTCAGAGGTCCGTTAAAAGCGCAGAGAGCATCATGAAGAACAAGGAACACACCAGGCAGGTCCGAGATACTGTTGTGAAGAAGTTTAAAGCCGGATTTGGATACAAAAAGATTCCCCAAGCTTTAAACATCCCAAGGAGCACTGTGCAAGCGATAATATTGAAATGGAAGGAGTATCAGACCACTGCAAATCTACCAAGACCTGGCCGTCCCTCTAAACTTTCAGCTCATACAAGGAGAAGACTGATCAGAGATGCAGCCAAGAGGCCCATGATCGCTCTGGATGAACTGCAGAGATCTACAGCTGAGGTGGGAGACTCTGTCCATAGGACAACAATCAGTCGTATATTGCACAAATCTGGCCTTTATGGAAGAGTGGCAAGAAGAAAGCCATTTCTTAAAGATATCCATAAAAAGTGTTGTTTAAAGTTTGCCACAAGCCACCTGGGTGACACACCAAACATGTGGAAGAAGGTCCTCTGGTCAGATGAAATCAAAATTGAACTTTTTGGCAACAATGCAAAACGTTATGTTGCAAATTGTAATTTTATTCAGACATTCGGGAAAACGTATTTTTTTTTAAATCATAACATTTAAAACTATAAACGTGAAAATATACACAAAAAGACTCAAACATCAAAAAGTAGAAACAAAGACGAATAGAAACAAATTGTATATAAATACAAATAAAAAAGAGAATCGAATTATTTCACTATTACCCTATTAATAATATTATATATATACTATTACCCTATTAATAATATTATATATATACTATTACCCTATTGCTAACAAAAAATAAATACAACTAAATTGCACAAATTCTATATCACACAAATAGAATAACACACTTATAAAGAAGAGAGTCTGATTATATTATTGCACTTCAAAAACAAGAAACACACAAACTAAATTGCATTACTAAATGCATTTGTACCGTACAAAGTTAGAGGTGCACTATTTGATAGATTCCCCTGCTCCCCCTACTTCGGGCTTCCAGTGGGGAGACCGTGAGGTCAACCTACCCCTGCCCCATCTTGTATTTCTGAGTGGGAGACCTTCCCAGGCAGTAGCCCGCCTAGCTCACAAACTAGAATCAGGGCGCCCACTCCTACAGTCAATTGATCTACAGTCCCACACTGTGACATGATATCATTGAAGTGATGTGCAAATGAGCGATAGAAAATTGATTGCGCAAATGTCACCAGAATATTTTTTGGTGCATGCACCCCATGCTGCCCTGGGCGGCTGGCCATGTCGCCTGTGCCTAAATCCAACCCTGGGTGCAGGCCTCAGATTTGAACTTTATCACAGTGTCAGGCAGTTGTGGATGGGTTGTTAGCAATTGAGGGCAGGTGAAAAGCTGGCCCGCGCATCACTAGTGTGTCTGTGTGTCAAACCTTGAAACTGAGATTCCTGATGATTAGTCTGGCTTTCCTTCGGTTTTTCTTTAAAGCTCCTTGAGATTTATGGCATTTTTGTGAAACTGGTTCTTTTGGTGCTGTAGCTGTGTAGAAGACAAGACCACACATGTTTGATCCTCTAACTTCACCATAAGAAATGGAAGGTAGGCATCTAGCTAAGTAACAGCTAAGCATCCACATAAGCTTTTTATACCCGTTGGTCCCTTTTTCTTGTCATTTAGTTTCTTCTTGGCCACCGACAAGTTGATCTTCTGTTCATCATAGTCTTTCACCTCTCTAACCACGGGCTGTGCATCCTCCTACATGGAGTAGGTGACGTACCCAAACCCCCGAAATTTGTCTTCACCTGTAGGGACCATGTGTCAGAGTTGTCTTTTCACACATATTCTTTAATACTATTACAAATCAGGACATGGTCTGAATGACATTGAGATCAGCACAATTTTACAAAGATGACAAATGTCATGTAACTAGTAGCTGTTTCACCTTTTTCCTTGACAACAAAACAGTGCTTCACAGGTCCAATCTCAGAGAATATCTCCTCCAAGCGGTCGTTAGATGCATCTACTGGCAGACTCCAGACGAGAATTGTTAGGCCTGACATTGTTTAAGGAAGTTTCCTTTAAAATTATTCATAAATATTATCCTGCCAACCACTATATGAAGAAGTTTAAGGAAAACATCAACTCAAATTGCTCCTTTTGTAATGACCACCCAGAAACAGTGCTGCTTCTTTTTTGGCATTGTATTCATGTAAGAAAACTGTGGCAAGACATCAGTAGCTTTATCATTGAACACATTTATGAAGATTGTACACTATTGTGGAGAGATGTACTGCTTGGATTCTTTACATACAATAGAGATAAGCTGAAACATTATGGAATTAATTCAATTATTCTTTTGGCCAAATTTCATGTACACAAATGTAAATTTACAAACAAAAAAACATTTTCTTACCCTACAAAAGAAATTGAACTGTATTTTAAGACAGTTAAATACTCTACTAACAAAAAAGCTGTTAGAATTGTAAGTGTATGTATGTCTCTTAAGGTCCTTGTGTAATTGTAATGTGATATTGTACCCCCTAGCTCGATTGTCCATTGTATGTAGTCTATATGTACTTGTGTTACCTCATGTACTTTCTGTATTGATTTGTTGTTAATCAAAAAGGATGAATTATTTTTTTTTAATTTTGAGGAAGATCCGGCTAGCGATGCGTTTTCCCGGGAACTGCTCACACGAGCCTGTTAGGCATAGTAACAGAGTTGTGGGAGAGAAGCAGCATCCAAAACCTTTATTTGTGATGCAGATCGGCGCGACGGTTAGTAAAATCAAATCACATTTTATTGGTCACATACAAATGGTTAGCAGATGTTAATGCGAGTGTAGCGAAATGCTTGTGCTTCTAGTACAGACAGTGCAGTAGTATCAAACAATTATCTAACAATTCCCCAACAACTACAGTTGAAGTCAGAAGTTTTCATCCACCTAGGCTGTAGTATTTAAAACTCGTTTTTCAACCACTACACAAATTTCTTGTTAAACTATAGTTTTGGCAAGTCGGTTAGGACATCTACTTTGTGCATGACAAGTATTTTTTCCAACAATTGTTTACATACAGATTATTTCACATTAGGTCAGAAGTTTACATACACTAAGTTGACAGTGCCTTTAAACACATTAGAAAATTCCCAAAAATTATGTCATGTCTTTAGAAGCTTCTGATAGGCTAATTGACATCATTTGAGTCAATTGGAGGTGTACCTGTGGATGTATTTCAAGGCCTACCTTCAAACTCAGTGCCTCATTGCTTGACATCATGGGATCAATAGTACACAAGTTTAAACACCATGGGATCACACAGCCGTCATACTGCTCAGGAAGGAGACGCGTTCTGTCTCCTAGAGATGAACGTGCTTTGGTGCGAAAAGTATAAATCAATCCCAGAACAACAGCAAAGGACTTTGTGAAGATGCTGGAGGAAACAGGTACAAAAGTAACTATATCCACAGTAAAACGAGTCCTATATCCTAACCTGAAAGGCCGCTCAGCAAGGAAGAAGCCACTGCTCCAAAACCGCCAAAAAAGCCAGACTACGGTTTGCAACTGCACATGGGGACAAAGATCGTACTTTTTGGAGAAATGTCCTCTGGTCTGATGAAACAAAAATAGAACTGATTGACCATAATGACCATCGTTATGTTTGGAGGAAAAATGGGGAAGCAAGCAAAGAACAACATCCCAACCGTGAAGCATGGGGGTGGCAGCATCATGTTGTGTGGGTGCTTTGCTGCAGGAGGGACTGGTGCACTTCACAAAATAGATGGCATCATGAGGATGGAAGATTTATGTGGATATATTGAAGCAACATCAGCAATGAAGATAAAGCTTGGTCGCAAATGGGTCTTCCAAATGGACAATGACCCCAAGCATACTTCCAAAGTTGTGGCAAAATGGCTTAAGGACAACAAAGTCAAGGTATTAGAGTGGCCATCACAAAGCCCTGGCCTCAATCCTATGGAAGGAGGCCTAGAAACCTGACTTAGTTACACCAGCTCTGTCAGGAGGAGTGGGCCAAAATTCACCCGACTTATTGTGGGAAGCTTGTGGAAGGCTACCCGAAACATTTGACCCAAGTTAACCAATTTAAAAGGCAATGCTACCAAATACTAATTTGTGTGTGTGTGTGTGTGTGTGTGTGTGTGTGTGTGTGTGTGTGTGTGTGTGTGTGTGTGTGTGTGTGTGTGTGTGTGTGTGTGTGTGTGTGTGTGTGTGTGTGTGTGTGTGTGTGTGTGTGTGTGTGTAAACTTCTGACCCACAGGGAATGTGATGAAAGAAATAAAAGCTTAAATAAATCACTACTATTATCCTGACATTTCACATTCTTAAAATAAACTGGTGATCCTAACTGACCCAAGACATGGAATTTTTACTAGGATTAAATGTCAGGAATTGTGAAAAACGGAGTTTAAATGCATTTGGCTGAGGTGTATGTAAACTTATGACTTCAACTGTAAGTGCTTTTTTTCTTGCTTTTCCTGGGACTCCACAAGATTATAAGGAACAGGCATGGCAGCGGAGAGGCCTGGTGCGTAATTGCGCAACAGAACAAAGACAGACAGGCTTGGGATGTAGACTATAGTCTAAATTAGAAGCATATGCATCTTAGCTCATAATTCATAAGCTCAATACTGCAGTGAATATATCCCGTAAATTTCACTAAATATTTATTTTTCATCAGATAACAAAATCATAGGTAGCCTACACTGTGCTCCCGAGGCTGCGCTGAGTGCGCTCCCTCCCAGTCCCCTGGTACCAGCTTGAAAAGCTACCCTATAGTTTCAGCCTTTAGGGACAAGAAATGTAGCCTACAACAACGTAATGAAGAATGTTATTGTTTTCAAGTGTGTACAAAACTCTAGTCTAGGCTGTAGACTGCAGTGAAAAGCCTGTCATTTGAATAACTGCTCAAAAGCCTGGTGTTTTGAATGCATATTCATTTCAAATTGATTGCATCTAGCCTGCCTGATTGGACAATCATTTGGAGACATTGTTTTTTTCCCTCATATGTTTAGCCTTCAAGGTCCAGGCACATTAGCAGGCCAGCAACATGGGGTATTTTCTCAGGATTTATCAGCTAACAGAAACATGCTAATGCAGGGATCTCTAGTGGCGAGCATACAAACTATGATAATGCGGAGGAAGTTTGGCTTCAGTGTTTAAAAGCGTTTGAAAATGAAGTGGATACTATTAGAGATTGGTGCTGTTGAGGTATTCAGAGCACTACGTAACCTATGTAATGCAAAGGCTATATCACATGACATTTCTGGTACAATTCCGAAACATCTAAACAATGACTCCTTTTGCGTAAAGTCTACCAAACAAGAGTTAATTTACTGTTTTTCCAAGAATGTAAAACTGTATACAATAAGTCCCCACTATACCTAGAGTACTCAAACGTGGAACTTGTAGGTAAGTGAAGTGCAAACTGTCACGTCCTGCAGTCACATCCTGGTCTTGAGGGGGTCCTGAGTGCTTAGGGGGTAGGGGCTAGAGGCTATTTCTGGACTGGACCACAGCTGTGCCCTGTTGTCACTTGGCCTTGCTGGGGAGCCATCCCGAGGGCCTAAGGGGTAGTGGATAGGATTAGGGATTGTTTCTGGACCGGACCACAGCTGTGTGGGTCCTGCCTAGCATCACATCTTGGCCTTGAGAGGGACCATACCGAGAGTCTTTAGGAAGGTCTCCAAGGTAGACAGGTACTCCTGGGGGTGTCGTTTCAGGTGGCCTGCATGTGTTGACTCCTCCCATTTCCTGTCTGTCACCTCCATCCCTCGTTTTCTCCAGTAGGCGATGATCTCCTCCATGCCCTCCGGGTCGCACAGTGCGTCGTTCTGGCAGAAGAAGACGAGGGCAGGTGCGGTGACAGGGTTATTCCAGAAGACATCAATGCCGTTGTTGAAGTAGTCGACTGTGTGGTGTTTGAAGGCTCTGAAGTAGAGCATACTGGCCCATTTCACCTGGCTCTTCAGCCGGGGGAGCAGGATCTTACCTAGACCTGAGGAGATAATCAATGACAAAATGTAGTGAACAAAAAATATAAAAACGCAACACGTAAAGTGTTGGTCCTACGGTTCCAGAGCTGAAATAAAAGATCCCAGAATTTTCCACACGCACAAATAGCTTCTCTCAAATTATGTGCAAAAATGTGTTTACATCCCTTTAAGTGAACATTTCTCATTTGCCAAGATAATCCATCCACCTGACAGGTGTGGCATATCAAGAAGCTGATTAAATAGAATGATCATTTCACAGGTGCACCTTGTGCTGGGGTCAAAAGTCCACTAAAATGTGCAGTTGTCACAACAATGCCATAGATGTCTCAAGTTGAGGGAGTGTGCAATTGGCATGCTGATTCCAGGAATGTCCACCAGGCCTGTTGCCAGATAATTTCATGTTCATTTCTCTACCATAAGCCATCTCCAACATCATTTTAGGCAATTTGGCAGTACATCCAACTGGCCTCATAACCGCAGACCACGCATAACCACTCCAGCCTAGGACCTCCAGTCGGTTTCCATACCTGCGGGACAGTCTGAGACCAGCCACCCGGACAGGTGATGAAACTGAGGAGTACTTCTGCCTGTAATAAAGTCCTTTTGTGGGGAAAAACTCATTTGGATTGGCTGGGCCTGGCTCCCAAGAGGGTGGGCCTATACCATCCCAGTCATGTGAAATCCATAGACTTGGGCCTAATGAATTAATTTCAATTGATTTTCTTTTATGAACTAACTCAGTAAAATCATTGAAATTGTTGCATTTATATTTTTGTTCAGTATAAATGTCCTGAGGATAAAGGACAACATCAGCTCACTGGTTAGCTTTATAACCTCTAACCAGGCTATACTAGACAATGCTAGGCTGTCAGATGTGTTACACCTGGTCGGTATCCGCTCACGGTAACCCCTGTCCCCCAGACTCACCTGTAGCCATCCTCTCCAGTGAGCCCAGCACAAGGCTGTCATAGATGTGGCCTCTGATCCTCTGAGTGAAGCCGTAGTACTTCTGTGTGTCGCGGGACACATGCACCAACAGCTGGGTGAAGGTGTACCCTCCTATGGAGAAGGCGTGCACGAGCAGGGGGCGTGACACAAAGCAGTCACTCTGCAGGAGATCTAGTACCCTCGCCCCGTAGTCCAGGCCCCAGCGAGGCCACAGAAACTGACTCACCTAGGGTAGAGGAGAGGGGATATAAGAGGTATTTTAGAGAGAAAGGAGACCATAGAGAGGAGCATTCTAAACAGAATGTTTAAATTGTTACAGATTTTCCACCCATGAACATTGTCCCTTCCTCACCGCACTCTCCACTATGAGCACGTCAAAGCCTGTACGGAAGTAGATCTCACAGTACTTGGCCACAGCCTGAGGTCGCGACCCCAACCAGGGCAGCATCAGCAGCAGGGGCTTGGTTGGGGCAGAGGTAAGGGCTAGGGATGGAGAGGTACTGGCTGCATCGTTCAGGGCAGACAGAGGGCCAGGGGAGGGTTTAGGTGAGGCTGCGTCATTCAGGTACAAGGTGACGGTCTTGCTGATGCGGTGAACGGTGACCCTACGGGCTTGCATGGTGACAGCAGGGATTCAGAGTGCAGGGTTAGGGAGCCTGGAGGTGGTGCTGTAAGACAACTGTGGTGAAGGCTTTGGTCTGGAAGGGGAAAAATATTTTGCAGACAGATTTGCTGTTTAAACATGCAACATTACAGATAGGGTTTGGAAGCATAAGGACCTTATCCTTCACATCAGCGAGAAATAATATATATTCAATTGATACACACCTTTATAGGGTTAGGTTTCCCACTTCCATATTACAGAGGTTCTTTACAGAAAACAGACGGAAGACCGAGTGGACTAGCTACCTATGCTAATTAGCTATATGCATCTCTGAACACATGTGTAAACGGAAGACGGACGCCCAAACGTGTTGTCACTGAAAAATACTGTTGGCTGCAATGGCGTTAAAACAGTGTACTTACATTTGGGCAGTGGTGTAAAAGATGCCTTAATAGAAAATGACTCAAGTACAAGCCACCCAGTGAAATACTACTTGGGTAAAACTCTTAAGTATATTTAAAACCAAATACTTTAAGTATCAAAAAGTCAATGGAATTGCAAGAATGGAATTTTCAAGTTCCTTATATTAAGCAAACAAGACAGCAAAATGGAATTTGTTTTAATGACAGATAAAGCATTTGTGTTTAGTGAGTCCGTCTGAGCAGAGGCCGTAGGGATGTTCTCGACAAGTGTGGACCATTTTTCTGTCAAAATGTAATGAGTACTTTTGGGTATCAGGGAAAATGTATGGAGTAAAAAGTACTTGATTTTATTTAGGAATGTAGGTTAGTAAAAGTTGCCAAAAATATTAATAGTAGAGTAAAGATACCCCAAAAACTACTTAGTAGTACTTTATTTTTACACCACTGCATTTGGAAAGTTATTTTGATGTGATATGAAAGAGGGATGTGTTTCTAGAACCATACTGCAATTGAGAATCGATTCACGTTTAAATTGTGCATTTGACTGTTTTGTCTTCTAGAGCCAATTCGCCTTTAAATGGAACATGTAATGTCCTTGGACTATAAGGAGCAACGTTAGGCTCTTTTAGTCCATTATTGGGCTAGTCGTAGCCTACAACATTCTGCCTTCTTCCTACAGTTTTCAGCCATTAGCTCCGCCCACCACTGACTCATGTGAACTACAATCCCGAAGCTGTGTTTTAATGTTTAGAAACGTCAAGAATCATTGCTTGTAATATGGCTTTCCAAACATATGGCCCTTGTCTTTCAGCGAGAAAGAATCCTTCCGATAAAAAATATATATATTGTAATGACCTGACTAGATCATAAAGGAACAATTGTCCAGACAGAGGGTTGAGTTTACGAATTGACGGTTTATTAACCCAACTTTACACAGGCTACTGTTTGGCCGTAGCCCACACCAAATAAACGAAAGATACCCCACAAGCCAACCGTGACCTTCTCTTGTGAAGGCCAGACATAAGAGAGAAAACAAAGGTTAAACCTGGTCTTAACTTCCAATGCTCCATCCCCCTGCCCAACCCCCCTCCGCGCCACTCTGCCAACCGCCAGGAAGCCCAGCATCAGAACATTCCAGGCATTCCCGTGATTGGCAGATAGCAGGTTGATTGACATGTCGGACCCCGCGAACACTGGGTACTGGTAAGTATGACACAACCACCTACTAGCCTAACACATAACACACAGCTGTCTGTGCGGGTCGCTACAATATACAGTGGGGCAAAAAAGTATTTAGTCAGCCACCAATTGTGCAAGTTCTCCCACTTAAAAAGATGAGAGAGGCCTGTCATTTTCATCATAGGTACACTTCAACTATGACAGACAAAATGAGAGAGAAAAAATCCAGAAAATCACATTGTAGGATTTTTAATGAATTTATTTGCAAATTATGGTGGAAAATAAGTATTTGGTCACCTACAAACAAGCAAGATTTCGGGCTCTCACAGACCTGTAACTTCTTCTTTAAGAGGCTCCTCTGTCCTCCCATCGTTACCTTGTATTTATTTACCTGTATTTGGAGGACAAAGAATGCTGAGTTGCATTCAAAGAACACCATACCTACTGTGAAGCATGGGGGTGGAAACATCATGCTTTGGGGCTGTTTTTCTGCAAAGGGACCAGGACGACTGATCCGTATAAAAGAAAGAATGAATGGGGCCATGTATCGTGAGATTTTGAGTGAAAACCTCCTTCCATCAGCAAGGGCATTGAA
Source organism: Oncorhynchus kisutch (assembly GCF_002021735.2). Taxonomy (NCBI): domain Eukaryota; kingdom Metazoa; phylum Chordata; class Actinopteri; order Salmoniformes; family Salmonidae; genus Oncorhynchus; species Oncorhynchus kisutch. Next base: position 30,645,925 of record NC_034195.2, read on the forward strand.
GATGAAACGTGGATGGGTCTTTCAGCATGAAAATGATCCCAAACACACCGCCCGGGCAACGAAGGAGTGGCTTCGTAAGAAGCATTTCAAGGTCCTGGAGTGGCCTAGCCAGTCTCCAGATCTCAACCCCATAGAAAATATTTGGGGGAAGTTGAAAGTCCGTGTTGCCCAGCAACAGCCCCAAAACATCACTGCTCTAGAGGAGATCTGCATGGAGGAATGGGCCAAAATACCAGCAACAGTGTGTGAAAACCTTGTGAAGACTTACAGAAAACGTTTGACCTCTGTCATTGCCAACAAAGGGTATATAACAAAGTATTGAGATAAACTTTTGTTATTGACCAAATACTTATTTTCCACCATAATTTGCAAATAAATTCATAAAAAATCCTACAATGTGATTTTCTGGATTTTTCTCTCATTTTGTCTGTCATAGTTGAAGTGTACCTATGATGAAAATTACAGGCCTCTCTCATCTTTTTAATTTGGAGCACTTGCACAATTGGTGGCTGACTAAATACTTTTTTGCCCCATTGTATATACACACTCACTGTACTGTAGCCGTTTTGCACAGATCCATATAGCTATTAGTCCCTCCAAAACTACACTTCTGCTACACTTCCAGAGTTAGCTTACACACAGGTGTTCGCAGCATACTAGATAGCAAAAAAAAATTTACATCTATATATTTTTTTCCCTCACTGATATGAAAGAAACTCCGTATGCATCCAAAACAGTTAGGCAATGGACGAATGTTACTGTTCAGATTGAGCATCGGGGCTCTTAACAGGCCAATGACTTATGTCAGTCATTCTCAGAGGGAAAATCGTACCTCTGACTTTCTCAAGGACACAGTCATTATGTGCAAACACAACTAAAGGTTAGCTGCACATTTGGTAGCTGATAATATCATTAAAAAATGCTGGTAGCTGGCCAAATGAACGAAAATTGATCGTTCCATATTTTTAAAGGCATGTTAATGGTTAATTTATAACTATTCCCCAGGTCGTTGCTGGAAATGAGAAGGTGTTCTCAGTCAACTTACCTGGTAAAATAACGGGTAATTAAATAAAATGGTCAATGTGGCCGAGATAAATTCAATAACTAAAAAAAAACACTTTAAATTGTATGATCAAGTGGTCAAAACTGGCAAAGCTAACTTAGCTAGTTATCTTACTGTCGTTAGTTATCGGGCTTAGCTGCCTATGTCGCAAAAGGCTATATAACATACAGTATCATGTATACAGTATTGACATCAACACTAGGAATGTTACTAGCTAGCTATTATAAGAACTTTCCTTACCTGTGAAAACGTGTTTTGTGCCAAAGTGCCCCGCCTCAACGTCCCCGAAGTACTCATCAGAAACGGTGGTACACATGTAACAAACCCACACGAAAGGGGTTATTTATATATCTTAGACAAACCGGTGAAAACGTGCCGACATCCGAATGGCGCTGATTTAAACAACGATGAGCATTACGGCTCTTTTCAGTGAGCCGGCTCGTTCGGCTCAGCTCACCTAAAAGAGACGGCTCTTTTGGCTCCCAAACGACTCTTTAAAAAAAAAATGTTTTGTATTTTTTCAAGTCAGTTTGCGATAGTTTGACTCTGATTGGTGTTAAAACATTTCTAATTAAATGATTAAATGAAATCATACTCTACCTTAACCACAATGCATTTAAACATGCATTGGTTTGTTATGAAAAAGAATGCTATTAAACATGTGCATTTAAAATATAACTTTTTAATGTGTATAAACAAAGTGCATATAAATCTAAACATTCAAAACTAATACAATCTGAAAAGCATAATAGAATATTGCACAATATCAAAGGAAAATAAATCATTTGCAAAACTGCAGCATCCCACAAATAGAAATAAATGTAAAAAAGAAGGATGCTATTACACATGCACATTTAAAGTATAACTTTTTAAAGTAAATAAACAAAGTGCATATAAATGTAACAATTCAAAACTAATACAATCTGAACAACATAATAATATCAAAGAACATTGCACCATATCAAAGAAAATAAAAAAACAATGTGCAAAACTGCTGCATCCCATTAAAACATTAAACGTCCCTCTTTTCTCTCTCTTCTTTATTGCCATGTTATAACCAGCAGCACACAGCAATGCTGACCACATTTAGCTTTTATGAGAGATTTGCATTCAGAAATGCAAGCTGCCTCACTTTCGAGGGGCTGATGCGGTTTCTTCTCTCAGTAATTGTTTTTCCCGTTTTTGAGAAGACCCTCTCAGAGGGAACGGATGTGGCCACAATGCAGAGTCTCCCTGTCATGACTTTAGTAAGCCGTGGGTAGACAGAGGCCTTGTTCTTCCACCAGCTCAGAGGATCTTTGGAGTGGCTCCTCCAAATAGGATCGGACCTCCATTATGGCATCTGCTAAAGGGATTCCTTCATGCTGCATCCCCAGTTGCTCTCTCGTCAAACTGCATCCATTCGTTATTTGAATGAGTTAATTATATTCATTTAAATCTTTTGATTATTCATATCTTTTTTATTTTTTTATTTTTTATAAATAGATTCGGCTCTTCTGATATGCGAGCCGGCTCTTAGAGCCGAGTCGTTCGCGAACGACCCATCACTACAACGAGCTACATAACCCATTATGCATGCCGTGGTTATATGAGCGCTCTAATTTTTTTCCAAACAAAGCCCATTGTATTTGCCTTGAATAGTTCAATTAAGCCTGGCTGGCGCGCGACCCACGTGACTACACCTTCGAGAGCTGGTGTAATATGGAACGCCAAAATTGATACGCGTCAAATAACACAGCTCTATTATAGAATGTTGTGTGTTCTGTATTTGTACGTGTTAACCAAGCGCCAACACTACTATCAGTAGCACAGCCGGTGAAATCGTGCCTACATCAGAATGGGGGCGCTGATGGTTAGCGAATTTAAACAACGAGCTTACATAACCCATTATGCATGCCGTGGTTAAATATGCACTCTAATTTTTATCCAAACAAAGCTCCTTTTATTTGCCTTGAATAGTTCAATTAAACCTGGCTGACACGTGACCACGTAACCTTCGAGAGCTGGTGTAATATGGAACGCCAAAAAAGATACACGTCAAATAACACAGCTCTACTATAGAATGTTGTGTGTTCTGAATTTGTACGTGTAAACCAAGCGCCACACTACTATCAGAAACACTGTCAAAGCTGTACAAAACATGTCTGCAAACAAGCAAACACCCGCCACGAACGATGTGTTTGCAATACCGCGTTGGTATTGATTTGATTTGGTAATAAAGCATTATTTGTTCGACCGCAACTCCTGGGTTAGCTAGCTAGCTTTAGACTGAAAACAATGACCAGTAGAAACTGCAGTCCTTCTCATTATTCTTGCAATGATGTAGGAATCCTTGTGAGTAAGTATTAGCTAGGTAGCAACTTGATGTTTGCCTATTGAAATTGAACTCCTGTTCATGAAAATAAATAGCTAGCCAGCTACTTATTAACCTCGTTGCCTAAATATAACGGTATAAGCAGCCAGCTAGCTTAATCTGGTTTGTGACGCTCGACCAGACCGGGTTGTGTTGTGAGACTAGCCACAATAAGGGTTAGGCACAATAGTGTAATTTGCGGATTCCCTTCAAAATACAAGTAAAAGTGATGCAGAAGGTTACAATTGGTGGAATCATGATATATTTAGACTAGATCATGTTAAACTAGATTGGAATGTGAAGCAATGAAATGGGTCATCAATCTACTCTGTGACACCCACAGAACACAACTGTGAAGAGTTTACACAAATATTAGCATTGTAGCTCTTATCGCGGAACTGTGACTGTGAAAGCACCTCTCCAGTCAGCATATTGTGTGTATTGACATTTATATTGCGCTCTACAGCTTTACCTAAAGATTGGGGATCAATGAAATGGGGTATCAGTCTACTCAACACCCAAGATATGTTTTCCCAACATCCTCCTCAGAGTTATCAGACTCCAAAACATCCACGCAGTATTTTTTTATTATTTTTTACTAGGGAAAAGTGTTCAATACACATAGGTTGACAATAAATGTGGCTCTATTCACAGTTGTTTCAGAGTCCCGCAATAACTACGACACTAATGATCTCTGGATGTCACTGAGTAGACCGATACCCCATGTCATTGATCCACAATCCATAGGTAAGGCTGTACAGTGAAATATGTATGCCCCCAATGCAATTCTAAAGTATAATACATGTAGTGTGATTTTAACAGATTTTTGCCAAATTAACTAATTATTGTCTTTTGTTGATTTTATATAAAAACATTCCAACCTCGTTTAGCATGATCTATTCAATTATGGCCCATTATTTGTATTCATTTGCGTCACTGTCAAAGACATACTTTTATTTTGAAGGCTAACCGCAAAGTCCACTATTGTGGCCAATCCTTATTGTCGCTAGCTTCACATAGATGGGTCTGATCACCATTATCAAATAAGAACTGTTTTTAGAAATTACGGTTATTTTAGATGATGACACCTAGCTAGCTAGCTATTGAAACAGATTATGTCGTTTTGCAATGTTTTTGGGGAAGAACAGTATCTGTAACAGTATTGCTTCCATACCTCTCCTCGCCCCTACCTGGGCTCAAACCAGGGGCCCTCTGCACACATCAACAACTGTCACCCCTGAAGCATTGTTACCTATCGCTCCACAAAGGTAATCTGTCGTTCAGCCCTTGAACAAGGCAGTTATCCCACTGTTCCTAGGCCGTCATTGAAAATAAGAATTTGTTCTTAACTGACTTGCCGAGTTAAATAAAGGTTTGAAAAAAGACTAAATAAATAAAAAGCAGCGGGGAAACAACTACTTCAAGGTCTCAGAGCGAGTGACGTCACCGATTGAAAAGCTATAAGTAGCCAGGCATTTCACACCAGTTACACATCCGTGAACTAGCTAGCTTTTTTTATGAATGGCACTGTAGGTGCGCGAGATAACTTTACCAGCATCATAGCATACTTATCGATGAATCGTTGTGACATACGAAATATGAGTGATAGTTATTACACATTGATTGGACCAAGGTGGCATAGCAGTTCAGACGTCTTTTGTCCTCGTCTTGTCGTGTCCTGTATATATATATATTTACAACTTTTTCACATACATTTTATTTTTATTTTCCATCAACTCATCTTCAAAACACTCTCCTGCAACCCGCCTCACCAATGTATATTTATAAAAAAGTATTATTTACCTCAGATCTGTAATCCTCCAAGAAGCTAGCCAGAAACTCCAGGAGGCTGGCCTGAAACTAGCCAGTAGCTAATCCAGAAGCTAGTTGGCTCCTTTACTGGCAAGTCGTTGGTGTTCAGCTAACCACGGTTTGTGGTCATCGGCTATCCTTTGGCTCGAAAGTCTATCGCCAGTTCTGTACGGCGCAGCGCGGCTCGGAGCGGAGCATACCGGACCAATTTTTCTCTCCATGTCCCTGGATTTCGACTGCTCTCTGGACATTCATGCCCGGATCTCACAGCTAGCTAGCTGCTATCCGTGTGACTATCGGCCTTCGTCGATTCCGGAGCAAACATCAATTGTTCCGGAGCTAGCAAGCTCCGTCAATCACTCCTGAGTTCCATCAATCGCACCTGGGCTGCAGTCGCCTATCCGGACCCGTTTTGCTGCCTTCGCGGAGCCCCACCGGGCCTTCACAACTGGACTGCCGACGTTATCTACCCGAAGGAGTTATTCGGCTGGCTCCTCCGTCGCGACGTTACCTGAACGCCCATCTGCGGCCTGCTAACCGTTAGCTGTCTTACCGGCTGCTATCTGAATAGACAATCGGACAATTTTTTTTATTTTTTTATTATTATTATTATGTTTTCTTCTTGGGCCTCTATAACTATATCTATTGTTTTTATTTTTGTTGTTGTTGTGTGATTTGGATTGATCCCCTCTACCACACGGAACCCCACTAATCTACTGACGGAGCGCAGGAGGTGGCTAACAACAGACCTCCATCCTATGCTAGCTTGCTACCGATGCCCTGGCTAGCTGTCTAAATCACCAACCAACCTCTCCACTCACCGGACCCTTTTGATCACTCGACTAAGCATGCCTCTCCTTAATGTCAATATGTCTTGTCCATTTCTGTTCTGGTTAGTGTTTATTGGCTTATTTCACTGTAGAGCCTCTAGTCCTGCTCACTATACCTTATCCAACCTATTAGTTCCACCACCCACACATGCAATGACATCTCCTGGTTTCAACGATGTTTCTAGAGACAATATCTCTCTCTTCATCACTCAATACCTAGGTTTACCTCCACTGTATTCACATCCTACCATACATTTGTCTGTACATTATACCTTGATGCTATTTTATCGCCCCCAGAAACCTCCTTTTACTCTATGTTCCAGACGTTCTAGACGACCAATTCTCATAGCTTTTAGCCGTACCCTTATTCTACTCCTCCTATGTTCCTCTGGCGATGTAGAGGTGAATCCAGGCCCTGCAGTGCCTAGCTCCACTCCTATTCCCCAGGCGCTCTCTTTTGACGACTTCTGTAACCGTAATAGCCTTGGTTTCATGCATGTTAACATTAGAAGCCTCCTCCCTAAGTTTGTTCTATTCACTGCTTTAGCACACTCTGCCAACCCGGATGTTCTAGCTGTGTCTGAATCCTGGCTTAGGAAGACCACCAAAAACTCAGACATTTTAATTCCAAACTACAACATTTTCAGACAAGATAGAACTGCCAAAGGGGGCGGTGTTGCAATCTACTGCAAAGATAGCCTGCAGAGTTCTGTCCTACTATCCAGGTCTGTACCCAAACAATTTGAACTTCTACTTTTAAAAATCCACCTCTCTAAAAACAAGTCTCTCACCGTTGCCGCCTGCTATAGACCACCCTCTGCCCCCAGCTGTGCTCTGGACACCATATGTGAACTGATTGCCCCCCATCTATCTTCAGAGTTCGTGCTGCTAGGCGACCTAAACTGGAACATGCTTAACACCCCAGCCATCCTACAATCTAAACTTGATGCCCTCAATCTCACACAAATAATCAATGAACCTACCAGGTACCTCCCCAAAACCTTAAACACGGGCACCCTCATAGATATCATCCTAACCAACTTCCCCTCTAAATACACCTCTGCTGTCTTCAACCAAGATCTCAGCGATCACTGCCTCATTGCCTGCATCCGTAATGGGTCAGCGGTCAAACGACCTCCACTCATCACTGTAAAACGCTCCCTGAAACACTTCTGCGAGCAGGCCTTTCTAATCGACCTGGCCGGGGTATCCTGGAAGGATATTGATCTCATCCCGTCAGTAGAGGATGCCTGGATATTTTTTTTAAATGCCTTCCTAACCATCTTAAATAAACATGCCCCATTTAAGAAATTTAGAACCAGGAACAGATATAGCCCTTGGTTCTCCCCAGACCTGACTGCCCTTAACCAACACAAAAACATCCTATGGCGTTCTGCATTAGCATCGAACAGCCCCCGTGATATGCAGCTGTTCAGGGAAGCTAGAAATCATTATACACAGGCAGTTAGAAAAGCCAAGGCTAGCTTTTTCAAGCAGAAATTTGCTTCCTGCAACACTAACTCAAAAAAGTTCTGGGACACTGTAAAGTCCATGGAGAATAAGAACACCTCCTCCCAGCTGCCCACTGCACTGAAGATAGGAAACACTGTCACCACTGATAAATCCACCATAATTGAGAATTTCAATAAGCATTTTTCTACGGCTGGCCATGCTTTCCACCTGGCTACTCCTACCCCGGACAACAGCACTGCACCCCCAACAGCAACTCACCCAAGCCTTCCCCATTTCTCCTTCTCCCAAATCCATTCAGCTGATGTTCTGAAAGAGCTGCAAAATCTGGACCCCTACAAATCAGCCGGGCTAGACAATCTGGACCCTTTCTTTCTAAAATTATCTGCCGAAATTGTTGCCACCCCTATTACTAGCCTGTTCAACCTCTCTTTCGTGTCGTCTGAGATTCCCAAAGATTGGAAAGCAGATGCGGTCATCCCCCTCTTCAAAGGGGGGGACACTCTTGACCCAAACTGCTACAGACCTATATCTATCCTCCCGTGCCTTTCTAAGGTCTTCGAAAGCCAAGTCAACAAACAGATTACCGACCATTTCGAATCTCACCATACCTTCTCTGCTATGCAATCCGGTTTCAGAGCTGGTCATGGGTGCACCTCAGCCACGCTCAAGGTCCTAAACGATATCTTAACCGCCATCGATAAGAAACATTACTGTGCAGCCGTATTCATTGATCTGGCCAAGGCTTTCGACTCTGTCAATCACCATATCCTCATCGGCAGACTCGACAGCCTTGGTTTCTCAAATGATTGCCTCGCCTGGTTCACCAACTACTTCTCTGATAGAGTTCAGTGTGTCAAATCGGAGGGTCTGCTGTCCGGACCTCTGGCAGTCTCTATGGGGGTGCCACAGGGTTCAATTCTTGGACCGACTCTCTTCTCTGTATACATCAATGAGGTCGCTCTTGCTGCTGGTGAGTCCCTGATCCACCTCTACGCAGACGACACCATTCTGTATACTTCCGGCCCTTCTTTGGACACTGTGTTAACAACCCTCCAGGCAAGCTTCAATGCCATACAACTCTCCTTCCGTGGCCTCCAATTGCTCTTAAATACAAGTAAAACTAAATGCATGCTCTTCAACCGATCGCTACCTGCACCTACCCGCCTGTCCAACATCACTACTCTGGACGGCTCTGACTTAGAATACGTGGACAACTACAAATACTTAGGTGTCTGGTTAGACTGTAAACTCTCCTTACAGACCCATATCAAACATCTCCAATCCAAAGTTAAATCTAGAATTGGCTTCCTATTTCGCAACAAAGCATCCTTCACTCATGCTGCCAAACATACCCTTGTAAAACTGACCATCCTACCAATCCTCGACTTTGGCGATGTCATTTACAAAATAGCCTCCAATACCCTACTCAACAAATTGGATGCAGTCTATCACAGTGCAATCCGTTTTATCACCAAAGCCCCATATACTACCCACCATTGCGACCTGTACGCTCTCGTTGGCTGGCCCTCGCTTCATACTCGTCACCAAACCCACTGGCTCCATGTCATCTACAAGACCCTGCTAGGTAAAGTCCCCCCTTATCTCAGCTCGCTGGTCACCATAGCATCTCCCACCTGTAGCACACGCTCCAGCAGGTATATCTCTCTAGTCACCCCCAAAACCAATTCTTTCTTTGGCCGCCTCTCCTTCCAGTTCTCTGCTGCCAATGACTGGAACGAACTACAAAAATCTCTGAAACTGGAAACACTTATCTCCCTCACTAGCTTTAAGCACCAACTGTCAGAGCAGCTCACAGATTACTGCACCTGTACATAGCCCACCTATAATTTAGCCCAAACAACTACCTCTTTCCCAACTGTATTTAATTTTTATTTATTTATTTATTTTGCTCCTTTGCACCCCATTATTTTTTATTTCTACTTTGCACATTCTTCCATTGCAAAACTACCATTCCAGTATTTTACTTGCTATATTGTATTTACTTTGCCTTCATGGCCTTTTTTGCCTTTACCTCCCTTCTCACCTCATTTGCTCACATTGTATATAGACTTGTTTATACTGCATTATTGACTGTATGTTTGTTTTTACTCCATGTGTAACTCTGTGTCGTTTTATCTGTCGAACTGCTTTGCTTTATCTTGGCCAGGTCGCAATTGTAAATGAGAACTTGTTCTCAACTTGCCTACCTGGGTAAATAAAGGTAAAATAAAAAAAATAAAAAAATTAATTGATTACACGATTTAAAACGTTTATGAACGTATTCAATTATTATGTGCCGTGAAGTCATATTCAGATCCTGATTGGTCAAGAAGCTTATTTGACACGTCAGATAGTGTTTTTTGACACGCAAAGACCCAAACGGCGTTCCTTAGGTAGAAGGGATCCAGCATTTGTCAAATTAAAGTCAATAATTGACTTTTTTGTAACAGGTTAGGATCATTTATATAGCAGGTTAGGAAAATGAACATAGCAATTTTATGTATAAATTAGCCTCTAAAATATATATAAACAAACCATAAATGTCAAAAATGTTGTTTTCTTGGAAAGCTGTGAGCGCTATTATATGACACAATATTAGTACTTGTTGCATTTACAACTTGTCTAAATCCTTTTTTATTTTTATTTCACCTTTATTTAACCAGGTAGGCTAGTTGAGAACAAGTTCTCATTTCCAACTGCGACCTGGCCAAGATAAAGCATAGCAGTGTGAACAGACAACACAGAGTTACACATGGAGTAAACAATTAACAAGTCAATAACACAGTAGAAAAAAGAGGGAGTGTATATACATTGTGTGCAAAAGGCATGAGGAGATGGCGAATAATTACAATTTTGCAGATTAACACTGGAGTGCTAAATGATCAGATGGTCATGTACAGGTAGAGATATTGGTGTGCAAAAGAGCAGAAAAGTAAATAAATAAAAACAGTATGGGGATGAGGTAGGTAAAAATGGGTGGGCTATTTACCGATAGACTATGTACAGCTGCAGCGATCAGTTAGCTGCTCAGATAGCAGATGTTTGAAGTTGGTGAGGGAGATAAAAGTCTCCAACTTCAGCGATTTTTGCAATTCGTTCCAGTCACAGGCAGCAGAGAACTGGAACGAAAGGCGGCCAAATGAGGTGTTGGCTTTAGGGATGATCAGTGAGATACACCTGCTGGAGCGCGTGCTACAGGTAGGTGTTGCCATCGTGACCAGTGAACTGAGATAAGGCGGAGCTTTACCTAGCATGGACTTGTAGATGACCTGGAGCCAGTGGGTCTGGCGACAAATATGTAGCGAGAGCCAGCCGACTAGAGCATACAGGTCGCAGTGGTGGGTGGTATAAGGTGCTTTAGTGACTAAATGGATGGCACTGTGATAAACTGCATCCAGTTTGCTGAGTAGAGTGTTGGAAGCAATTTTGTAGATGACATCGCCGTAGTCGAGGATCGGTAGGATAGTCAGTTTTACTAGGATAAGTTTGGCGGCGTGAGTGAAGGAGGCTTTGTTGCGGAATAGAAAACCGACTCTAGATTTGATTTTCGATTGGAAATATGTTGCCATATTGTCAGTGAATTACAAATATTCATGGAATCTCTCAAACTGGCTGGCTAGCAAACATACATTGCAGATAAATTATTCAAATTCATTTTTTATACAACATCATGTTCCCAAGAAAGCTAAGGTAACTGAGCTAAACGACTACCGCCCCGTAGCACTCACATCCGTCATCATGAAGTGCTTTGAGAGTCAAGGACCATATCACCTCCACCCTACCTGACACCCTAGACCCACTCCAATTTGCTTACCGCCCAAATAGGTCCACAGACGATGCAATCTCAACCACACTGCACACTGCCCTAACCCATCTGGACAAGAGGAATACCTATGTGAGAATGCTGTTCATCGACTACAGCTCGGCATTCAACACCATAGTACCCTCCAAGCTCGTCATCAAGCTCGAGACCCTGGGTCTCGACCCCGCCCTGTGCAACTGGGTACTGGACTTCCTGACGGGCCGCCCCCAGGTGGTGAGGGTAGGCAACAACATCTCCTCCCCGCTGATCCTCAACACTGGGGCCCCACAAGGGTGCGTTCTGAGCCCTCTCCTGTACTCCCTGTTCACCCACGACTGCGTGGCCACGCACGCCTCCAACTCAATCATCAAGTTTACGGACGACACAACAGTGGTAAGCTTGATTACCAACAACGACGAGACGGCCTACAGGGAGGAGGTGAGGGCCCTCAGAGTGTGGTGTCAGGAAAATAACCTCACACTCAACGTCAACAAAACTAAGGAGATGATTGTGGACTTCAGGAAACAGCAGAGGGAACACCCCCCTATCCACATCGATGGAACAGTAGTGGAGAGGGTAGCAAGTTTTAAGTTCCTCGGCATACACATCACAGACAAACTGAATTGGTCCACTCACACAGACAGCATCGTTAAGAAGGCGCAGCAGCGCCTCTTCAACCTCAGGAGGCTGAAGAAATTCGGCTTGTCACCAAAAGCACTCACAAACTTCTAACGATGCACAATCGAGAGCATCCTGGCGGGCTGTATCACCGCCTGGTATGGCAACTGCACCGCCCTCAACCGTAAGGCTCTCCAGAGGGTAGTGAGGTCTGCACAACGCATCACCGGGGGCAAACTACCTGCCCTCCAGGACACCTACACCACCCGATGTCACAGGAAGGCCATAAAGATCATCAAGGACATCAACCACCCGAGCCACTGCCTGTTCACCCCGCTATCATCCAGAAGGCGAGGTCAGTACAGGTGCATCAAAGCTGGGACCGAGAGACTGAAAAACAGCTTCTATCTCAAGGCCATCAGACTGTTAAACAGCCACCACTAACATTGAGTGGCTGCTGCCAACACACTGTCAATGACACTGACTCAACTCCAGCCACTTTAATAATGGGAATTGATGGGAAATGATGTAAATGTATCACTAGCCACTTTAAACAATGCTACCTTATATAATGTTACTTACCCTACATTATTCATCTCATATGCATACGTATATACTGTACTCTATATCATCGACTGCATCCTTATGTAATACATGTATCACTAGCCACTTTAACTATGCCACTTTGTTTACATACTCATCTCATATGTATATACTGTACTCGATATCATCTACTGTATCTTGCCTATGCTGCTCTGTACCATCACTCATTCATATATCCTTATGTACATATTCTTTATCCCCTTACACTGTGTATAAGTAGTTTTTTGGAATTGTTAGTTAGATTACTTGTTGGTTATTACTGCATTGTCGGAACTAGAAGCACAAGAATTTTGCTACACTCGCATTAACATCTGCTAACCATGTGTATGTGACAAATACATTTGATTTGATTTGATTTTTGATTTGATCTTATCACATCACTGGCAAACCATGGTTGGCCAACTCCCCGACCAAAATAGCTGACCTTTATGCCATCATAAGAATTCTATGGTCCCTATCTAAACACTAATCCTAACCTTAACTCCTACACTAACCCCAAACTTAACCCTTACCAAACCTTTACCTTAACCCTTTTAAATTTCAACTTCAATGGGGTGATGTCAGAGTTGGAGGTCTCGGGATCCCAAATAGCAAGGACCAATTTGTATTTATTTTTGTATTATTTATTTAACTAGTCAAGTCCGTTAAGAACAATTTCTTATTTACAATGACAGCCTACCAAAAAGCAAAAGGCCTCCTGCAGGGATGGGGGCTGGGATGAAAAAATATATATAGGACAAAACATACATCACGACAAGAGAGACCTCATACAACAACATAACATGGCAGCAACACATGACAACACAGCATGGCAGCAACACAACATGGCAGCAGCACATCATGGTAGCAGCACAACATGGTAGTGTGACACACACAAAATGTATGGTCACATTTGTGTTTATGTATTGTTTCTTTGTATTGGGAAAGGATGCTTTTACTGAAATGTCAGTCCTCCAAGGTTTCGCCAAAGCGAGGCATTTATACCACTGTTGGCCAGTAGATGGCAGTGAAACATGTTTGCTTTGCACTGGGACTATATGTGATTCTGCACCTGTGTGTTCTCATAATTAAGAGAACTGTTGAAAGAGAATCCATGCACTCCTGTTTCATCATTTCTCCTGTAATACAGGACAGTAAAGTGCAAAAATACACTGCAAAAATACACAAAATATACTGAATAACACAATATAGTTTTGTAACTTGCCTGTTGAAGTGAATGTAATGGTTTTGAACTACATGGTAATTGTATAACTTCGTACTGGACAGAAAACGAATGTCAAGCGTAAAATGAAATGATAGCGGTGCATTCCTTTTATCAACAAAAAACGAATTGTTAACTCCTGAACATTTTTATTTCTGAAAAAGACACTCCTGACAATATCCTAAGGGTTTAGAGAATTTCATGTTGTAGATATGCTAGCTTGTTCAGTCATTTTCCAATAATTAGCATTAATGTCAGTTGCAATAGTTTGGCCTTTCTATTGGCCCTTCTTACACTGGGTGACTGTATTTTGAGCATGGGTATAAAGTAACTTCTAATGAGTTATACCAGTCTTTAAAGACTCATGTTTTAGAGTCCTATGGGGCTTTAGCGGGCAACAGTCAACTACATAATTATAACCTAAACAGGTGAATTAAAGTTAAGAGTAAATGTGTTTGGGGTATGAATGTAAAGAATTTTAGGATGTGAATTGGATTGGAATTTAATATTTTTTATATGTGAAGAAGCTCGTCAAAGGTAAGGCATGTTTTAGATTTTATTTCTGCGTTTTGTGTAGCGCCTGCAGGGTTGAAATATGCTACTCTCTTTGTTTATTGTTGTGCTATCATCAGATAATAGCTTCTTATGCTTTTGCCAAAAAGCCTTTTAAAAATCTGACATGTTGGCTGGATTCACAACGAGTGTAGGTTTAATTTAGTATCTTACGTGTGTGATTTAATGAAAGTTAGATTTTTATATCATGTTATTTGAATTTGCCGCGCTCCATTTTCCCTGGCTTTTGGCCAAGTGGGACGCAATCGTCCCCTATGCATTAAGGAGTTAAGGCAGCTCCAAAATGCAGGTGTTTTAGCCTAGCTCAATGCTTTCTGTGGTGGTGAGGCAGCCTGCGGAAAATACGGAGCGTAGGGGTTGGTAATGTTCTCCAGTTGAGCCGTGATCAACAGTGTTCTCTCACTCATGGGGACACTACATCACCACAAAGTCTACAGGTAGAGCTCGAAAAATTCAAGACTGTCATGGATTAGAAGTGCCCATCCAAGAAGGCTTAAGGTCATTGGCCACAGATAAAATTACGCCAAATCACATTATATCTACCGTAGCTTTGATTGGACTATTCATGTCAAAATCATACTTTCATAATCTTAGCTATCAAGTTAGACAAGCAGTAATCATCATGCATTAAGTCAGCAATCTACTAACAAATCCTTTTCAATCCTTGTCATATGAAGAGAAATTATAGATAAAACATATCGGTGCTCATCGGCCATTGGACATAAACATTACACAACAAGTTGGAAACCGCAAATTCAACAAAGAGTGCTAAGGCGCCACTGCAACCCCAGGTTCGAACCCAGGCTGTGTCTGTGACCGGGAGACCCATAAGGCAACGCACAATTGGCCCAGCATTGTCCGGGTTAGGGGAAGGTTTGGCCGGCCGCGATGTCCTTGTCTCATCGTGCTCTTGCGACTCCTTGTGGCGGGCTGGGTGCCTGCAAGCTGACTCGGTTGTCAGGTCGACAGTGTTTCCTCCGACACAGTGGTGCGGCTGGCTTCCAGGTTAAGCGACCAGTGTGTCAAGAAGCATTGTGGCTTGGCTCTCGACCTTCGCCGAGTCCGTAGGGGAGTTGCAGCGATGAGAGAAGATCGTAACTACCAATCGGATTTCATGAAAAAGGTGGTAACATCATGGGCCAAAAAACATTTGAATCCATTGGCCAATTTGTCAATCCAGCATGACTTCTGCCGCGTTCAAAACAACTGGAAACTCATAACTGGGCAATCTCAGACTTCAGTGAGTGCAAGACAACGGTAAAACTCAAACAATTGGGTAAAACTAGCTCCGATGGTGAAAATACTGAGAATTATTTTGAATGGTTATCCAAATCAGAATTCCTAGTTGGGATTTTGGGCTTTATCCTAAATCCCACAAGAAGTACCGCCGCTCAACCTTCCTTCCTGTTCAAGTGAACACAGCACAACAATGTGAGTCCAAATATGCCAGGGAGATACAGTGGGGCTAAAAAGTATTTAGTCAGCCACCAATTGTGCAAGTTCTCCCACTTAAAAAGATGAGAGAGGCCTGTAATTTTCATCATAGGTACACTTCAACTATGACAGACAAAATGAGAAAAAAAATCCAGAAAATCACATTATGGCAAATTATGGTGGAAAATAAGTATTTGGTCAATAACAAAAGTTTATCTCAATACTTTGTTATATACCCTTTGTTGGCAATGACAGAGGTCAAACGTTTTCTGTAAGTCTTCACAAGGTTTTCACACACTGTTGCTGGTATTTTGGCCCATTCCTCCATGCAGATCTCCTCTAGAGCAGTGATGTTTTGTGGCTGTTGCTGGGCAACATGGACTTTCAACTCCCTCCAAAGATTTTCTATGGGGTTGAGATCTGGAGACCGGCTAGGCCACTCCAGGACCTTGAAATGCTTCTTACGAAGCCACTCCTTCGTTGCCCGGGCGGTGTGTATGGGATAATTGTCATGCTGAAAGACCCAGCCACGTTTCATCTTCAATGCCCTTGCTGATGGAAGGAGGTTTACACTCAAAATCTCATGATATATGGCCCCATTCATTCTTTCCTTTATACGGATCAGTCGTCCTGGTCCCTTTGCAGAAAAACAGCCCCAAAGCATGATGTTTCCACCCCCATGCTTCACAGTAGGTATGGTGTTCTTTGGATGCAACTTAGCATTCTTTGTCCTCCAAACACGACGAGTTGAGTTTTTACCAAAAAGTTATATTTTGGTTTCATCTGACCATATGACATTCTCCCAATCTTCTTCTGGATCATCCAAATGCTCTCTAGCAAACTTCAGACGGGCCTGGACATGTACTGGCTTAAGCAGGGGGACACGTCTGGCACTGCAGGATTTGAGTCCCTGGCGGCACAGTGTGTTACTGATGGTAGGCTTTGTTACTTTGGTCCCAGCTCTCTGCAGGTCATTCACTAGGTCCCCCCGTGTGATTCTGGGATTTTTGCTCACCGTTCTTGTGATCATTTTGACCCCACGGGGTGAGATCTTGCGTGGAGCCCTAGATCGAGGGAGATTATCAGTGGTCTTGTATGTCTTCCATTTCCTAATAATTGCTCCCACAGTTGATTTCTTCAAACCAAGCTGCTTACCTATTGCAGATTCAGTCTTCCCAGCCTGGTGCATGTCTACAATTTTGTTTCTGGTGTCCTTTGACAGCTCTTTGATCTTGGCCATAGTGGAGTTTGGATTGTGACTGTTTGAGCTTGTGGACAGGTGTCTTTTAATCAAATCAAATCAAATGTTATTTGTCACATACACATGGTTAGCAGATGTTAATGCGAGTGTAGCGAAATGCTTGTGCTTCTAGTTCCGACAATGCAGTAATAACCAACAAGTAATCTAACTAACAATTCCAAAACTACTGTCTTATACACACAAGTGTAAGGGGATAAAGAATATGTACATAAAGATATATGAATGAGTGATGGTACAGAGCGGCATAGGCAAGATACAGTAGATGGTATCGAGTACAGTATATACATATGAGATGAGTATGTAAACAAAGTGGCATAGTTAAAGTGGCTAGTGATACATGTATTACATAAAGATGCAGTAGATGATATAGAGTACAGTATATACGTATACATATGAGATGAATAATGTAGGGTATGTAAACATTATATTAGGTAGCATTGTTTAAAGTGGCTAGTGATATATTTTATATTTTACATCATTTCCCATCAATTCCCATTATTAAAGTGGCTGGAGTTGAGTCAGTGTGTTGGCAGCAGCCACTCAATACTGATAACAAGTTCAAACAGGTGCCATTAATACAGGTAACGAGTGGAGGACAGAGGAGCCTCTTAAAGAAGAAGTTACAGGTCTGTGAGAGCCAGAAATCTTGCTTGTTTGTAGGTGACCAAATACTTATTTTCCACCATAATTTGCAAATAAATTCATAAAAAATCCTACGATGTGATTTTCTGGATTCTTTTTCTCATTTTGTCTGTCATAGTTGAAGTGTACCTATGATAAAAATGACAGGCCTCTCTGATCTTTTTAAGTGGGAGAACTTGCACAATTGGTGGCTGACAAAAAAAAAAATCCCCACTGTATATATACTGTAGCCAAGAAAGTAATACTAACTGTATGTTGTATAGTAAGCGGTTAGTAGCCCATGTGTCTCACCCTAATAATTTGGTTATTTCCTCCCTCATAACTTAGCCTACTGTTCTGATTTGATGGTGCACATGTAGCCTATAGCCTGTTTTAGAGAAATGAAATCATTGATTATTGTAAGAACTTTCATTGAGAATATGCCCTCTTTCTTTATCCTACGTTTCTAGCTTGGTATACAGGGAGATTACTGTAAGAACGGCCCATGTTCGGAATTCTGTCGCTGTACAATTCAACAGTGCTGAACAAATAGTTTTATTAACTATGTCCATCTTAGCTCACTCATTAATAATGTCTTAATCAAAATTACGAAATGCCTCTTATCTGCTCGTCGTTCTCTTATGACATAATATGTACATCTCAATTGTCAGTAGAAACCACATTTGTTTAAGCAAGTCAACCATATCAGCTATGTTTTTTTTTAAGGAAGTAAATGAGGCTGAATGAACTGTTTTGCTGCCAGACAAGGCTCCGCTGATAGACAGGTGTAAGGATTCACTCTATGGTGCTGAAAAAAAAGCTCTGCTGTTGGGACAGCTTTATGTAGGCCCTAACCGTTTTTGGACACCGTTTGGCACCGTTATAGTGCAATGAATGTATTGCTTAGTGTTGTGTTGTGTTGTGTAGTGTAGTGGCTTTGCTGGCATGCATCCCCCATTTTTTAAATATTTTTTGTCCCACCAAGATTTACATGTTAAAATCGCCACTGAAGGTTCGACTTTTTGTCCTTTTTACCCATCTTCATTCACTTTGACCACTTTGCCAACAACTGAGACAAAAAGTGAATGACATCTTCCTCCACTTCTCTGCTTTTCAACTCTGAACTCAGAACCAAAATATATTATACCAATCAAACAATACAGCTGTTTAACTACCCATGTCAAAGACATTTCCTCTAATGGGACAAGGTAGCACGTCCGTGGAACAGGTCAGGGTTCCATAGCCACAGGCAGAACAATTAAAACTGGAGCTGCATCATGACCACGTGGACAGCAAGGAGTCATCAGGCCAGGTAGTTCTGAGGTATGGTCCCAGGGCTCAGGTACTCTGGGGGAGAGAGCGAGAGCATACTTAAATTCACACAGGACACCGGATAAGACAGGAGAAATATTCCAGATATAACAGACTGATCCTAGCCCCCTGACAAACTATTGCAGCATGAATACTGGAGGCTGAGACAGGAGGGGTCGGGAGACACTGTGCACCGTCCGACGATAACCCCAGACAGGACCAACCAGGAAGGATATAACCCCACCCACTTTGCCAAAGCACAGCCCTCACACCACTAGAGGGATATCTTCGAACCACCAACTTACTACCCTGAGACAAGGCTGAGTATAGCCCACAAAGATCTCTCCCACGGAATGAACCCTTGGGGGACGCCAACATGTTTGTCTACTTCTTTACTATTCAAATCTGGCGGCTGAACAAAAATATATCTTGCCAATAAAAAGTTTACTTGTAGTAACTGCATGAACAACTGCCATTTTGAGCATTCTCACAACAAATCAGACAAAAACGTAGAGCATATGCAATCTTCCTCTTCTTCTCTGTTTATCAAATATGAAAGCGGATTAGGAATAGCTTCTACCAATCAATAGGTAGAGCTGTTTTAATAACCCATCGAATCCTTTCTTTAAATATTTGTTTCAGACTGAACAGCTAGAGCTAAGATTTCAAATGCTTCCCCAGTCTGGACGAACTGGAATGATACAGAAAATATTTCTAAAGCTCACTAGTGTCATCCTCCTTCTCAGGATCGTGCTCTGTGCTCTAAATAATTCAACTGGCTAGTTTGCCTGTCTGGAATAGAAGGTTGATCCTGCTGCTCTGATTGGATAGAGCAACGCTGTCTCCATTCACTTGCTTCATAATTCACCCGAAACTGAAAGTGAGATGAGAAGTTTTTCACACGCAACAATTGTATTTTAGACTCTGACCACAATCACACTCTTAGAAAAAAAGGTTCTGGATAGAACCAAAAAGGGTTATTTTGCCTGCTTTA
This sequence comes from Oncorhynchus kisutch, assembly GCF_002021735.2. NCBI lineage: Eukaryota > Metazoa > Chordata > Actinopteri > Salmoniformes > Salmonidae > Oncorhynchus > Oncorhynchus kisutch. The sequence goes on from NC_034195.2 coordinate 30,665,874, forward strand.
TCAGGGACCAAGGTAAGACCCAGATGCAGACCGTGTCGAAGTAACAATGTTTATTACAGCAACATGGGCAAAGGTACATTACGGCAGGCAGGCTCAGGTCAGGCAGAGGTCAGTAATCCAGAGGTGGGGCAAAGGTACAGTACGGCAGGCAGGCTCACTCAGGGGCAGGCAGAGTGGTCAGGCAGGTGGGTACAGGGTCAGGACAACAAGGGTCAAAAACCAGAGGATGAGAAAAGAGACTGGGGAAAAGCAGGCGCTGACACAACAATGCTGGTTGGCTTGACAAACACGATGAACTGGCAACAGACAAACAGAACACAGGTATAAATGCACAAGGGATAATGGGGAAGATGGGTGACACTTGGAGAGGGGTGGAGACAATCTCTGTTCTGGTTAGTGTTTATTGGCTTATTTCACTGTAGAGCCTCTAGTCCTGCTCACTATACCTTATCCAACCTATTAGTTCCACCACCCACACATGCAATGACATCTCCTGGTTTCAATGATGTTTCTAGAGACAATATCTCTCTCTTCATCACTCAATACCTAGGTTTACCTCCACTGTATTCACATCCTACCATACATTTGTCTGTACATTATACCTTGATGCTATTTTATCGCCCCCAGAAACCTCCTTTTACTCTATGTTCCAGACGTTCTAGACGACCAATTCTCATAGCTTTTAGCCGTACCCTTATTCTACTCCTCCTATGTTCCTCTGGCGATGTAGAGGTGAATCCAGGCCCTGCAGTGCCTAGCTCCACTCCTATTCCCCAGGCGCTCTCTTTTGACGACTTCTGTAACCGTAATAGCCTTGGTTTCATGCATGTTAACATTAGAAGCCTCCTCCCTAAGTTTGTTCTATTCACTGCTTTAGCACACTCTGCCAACCCGGATGTTCTAGCTGTGTCTGAATCCTGGCTTAGGAAGACCACCAAAAATTCAGACATTTTAATTCCAAACTACAACATTTTCAGACAAGATAGAACTGCCAAAGGGGGCGGTGTTGCAATCTACTGCAAAGATAGCCTGCAGAGTTCTGTCCTACTATCCAGGTCTGTACCCAAACAATTTGAACTTCTACTTTTAAAAATCCACCTCTCTAAAAACAAGTCTCTCACCGTTGCCGCCTGCTATAGACCACCCTCTGCCCCCAGCTGTGCTTTGGACACCATATGTGAACTGATTGCCCCCCATCTATCTTCAGAGTTCGTGCTGCTAGGCGACCTAAACTGGAACATGCTTAACACCCCAGCCATCCTACAATCTAAACTTGATGCCCTCAATCTCACACAAATTATCAATGAACCTACCAGGTACCTCCCCAAGCCTTAAACACGGGCACCCTCATAGATATCATCCTAACCAACTTCCCCTCTAAATACACCTCTGCTGTCTTCAACCAAGATCTCAGCGATCACTGCCTCATTGCCTGCATCCGTAATGGGTCAGCGGTCAAACGACCTCCACTCATCACTGTAAAACGCTCCCTGAAACACTTCTGCGAGCAGGCCTTTCTAATCGACCTGGCCGGGGTATCCTGGAAGGATATTGATCTCATCCCGTCAGTAGAGGATGCCTGGTTATTTTTTTTAAATGCCTTCCTAACCATCTTAAATAAACATGCCCCATTCAAGAAATTTAGAACCAGGAACAGATATAGCCCTTGGTTCTCCCCAGACCTGACTGCCCTTAACCAACACAAAAACATCCTATGGCGTTCTGCATTAGCATCGAACAGCCCCCGTGATATGCAGCTGTTCAGGGAAGCTAGAAACCATTATACACAGGCAGTTAGAAAAGCCAAGGCTAGCTTTTTCAAGCAGAAATTTGCTTCCTGCAACACTAACTCAAAAAAGTTCTGGGACACTGTAAAGTCCATGGAGAATAAGAACACCTCCTCCCAGCTGCCCACTGCACTGAAGATAGGAAACACTGTCACCACTGATAAATCCACCATAATTGAGAATTTCAATAAGCATTTTTCTACGGCTGGCCATGCTTTCCACCTGGCTACTCCTACCCCGTACAACTGCACTGCACCCCCAACAGCAACTCGCCCAAGCCTTCCCCATTTCTCCTTCTCCCAAATCCATTCAGCTGATGTTCTGAAAGAGCTGCAAAATCTGGACCCCTACAAATCAGCCGGGCTAGACAATCTGGACCCTTTCTTTCTAAAATTATCTGCCGAAATTGTTGCCACCCCTATTACTAGCCTGTTCAACCTCTCTTTCGTGTCGTCTGAGATTCCCCAAAGATTGGAAAGCAGCTGCGGTCATCCCCCTCTTCAAAGGGGGGGACACTCTTGACCCAAACTGCTACAGACCTATATCTATCCTACCGTGCCTTTCTAAGGTCTTCGAAAGCCAAGTCAACAAACAGATTACCGACCATTTCGAATCTCACCATACCTTCTCTGCTATGCAATCTGGTTTCAGAGCTGGTCATGGGTGCACCTCAGCCACGCTCAAGGTCCTAAACGATATCTTAACCGCCATCGATAAGAAACATTACTGTGCAGCCGTATTCATTGATCTGGCCAAGGCTTTCGACTCTGTCAATCACCACATCCTCATCGGCAGACTCGACAGCCTTGGTTTCTCAAATGATTGCCTCGCCTGGTTCACCAACTACTTCTCTGATAGAGTTCAGTGTGTCAAATCAGAGGGTCTGCTGTCCGGACCTCTGGCAGTCTCTATGGGGGTGCCACAGGGTTCAATTCTTGGACCGACTCTCTTCTCTGTATACATCAATGAGGTCGCTCTTGCTGCTGGTGAGTCCCTGATCCACCTCTACGCAGACGACACCATTCTGTATACTTCCGGCCCTTCTTTGGACACTGTGTTAACAACCCTCCAGGCAAGCTTCAATGCCATACAACTCTCCTTCCGTGGCCTCCAATTGCTCTTAAATACAAGTAAAACTAAATGCATGCTCTTCAACCGATCGCTACCTGCACCTACCCGCCTGTCCAACATCACTACTCTGGACGGCTCTGACTTAGAATACGTGGACAACTACAAATACTTAGGTGTCTGGTTAGACTGTAAACTCTCCTTCCAGACCCATATCAAACATCTCCAATCCAAAGTTAAATCTAGAATTGGCTTCCTATTTCGCAACAAAGCATCCTTCACTCATGCTGCCAAACATACCCTTGTAAAACTGACCATCCTACCAATCCTCGACTTTGGCGATGTCATTTACAAAATAGCCTCCAATACCCTACTCAACAAATTGGATGCAGTCTATCACAGTGCAATCCGTTTTATCACCAAAGCCCCATATACTACCCACCATTGCGACCTGTACGCTCTCGTTGGCTGGCCCTCGCTTCATACTCGTCGCCAAACCCACTGGCTCCATGTCATCTACAAGACCCTGCTAGGTAAAGTCCCCCCTTATCTCAGCTCGCTGATCACCATAGCATCTCCCACCTGTAGCACACGCTCCAGCAGGTATATCTCTCTAGTCACCCCCAAAACCAATTCTTTCTTTGGCCGCCTCTCCTTCCAGTTCTCTGCTGCCAATGACTGGAACGAACTACAAAAATCTCTGAAACTGGAAACACTTATCTCCCTCACTAGCTTTAAGCACCAACTGTCAGAGCAGCTCACAGATTACTGCACCTGTACATAGCCCACCTATAATTTAGCCCAAACAACTACCTCTTTCCCAACTGTATTTAATTTTAATTTATTTATAAATTTTGCTCCTTTGCACCCCATTATTTTTATTTCTACTTTGCACATTCTTCCATTGCAAAACTACCATTCCAGTGTTTTACTTGCTATATTGTATTTACTTTGCCATCATGGCCTTTTTTGCCTTTACCTCCCTTCTCACCTCATTTGCTCACATTGTATATAGACTTGTTTATACTGTATTATTGATTATTGATTATATGTTTGTTTTACTCCATGTATAACTCTGTGTCGTTGTATCTGTCGAACTGCTTTGCTTTATCTTGGCCAGGTCGCAATTGTAAATGAGAACTTGTTCTCAACTTGCCTACCTGGTTAAATAAAGGTAAAATAAATAAATAAATAAATAAAGACAGGTGAAACAGATCAGGGTGTGACATGCTTCATATATAGCACCCTTAAAGATTCTATATATAACCTTTTTGTATGGTTCTTTGATCAGAACCCCAGGGGTTCTTCTTCACTGAACCAAAATAGGTTCCATATTGGACCCTTGGGTTCCATATAGGGTTCTATATGGAACCAATTTCTGAACCCTAAGAGGTGCCTTAAATGAAGCAAGCATATAACCCTTGTTGGTTCTTTCCAGAAACTTGTTTTCTAAGAGTGCACACAACTACTGAACACAATCAGACAATTATTTACAACATAACTACTGAACCACACAACTGCTGACCACAACAACTAATCACAACTATTGAACTCCTGACCACAACCACACAACTACCGAGACACACAACTCATGACCAAAACTCCACAACTACACAACTACAGACCATAACTCCTGACCGCAACCACACAACTCCTGAACACTACTGCCTGCAACTATTGACCACAACTACTGACAAAAACAATACAACCACTGACCATCCATAACTACTGAACCATACACATACTTAAAACTACTGAACACAACTACTGACCACAGCCAGACAATTATTTACAACATAACTACTGAACCACACAACTACTGACCACAAAACTACTGGCCACAACAACACCACAGACCACAACTACTAATCACAGCCACTGACCACAAAACTACTGTCTACTACTGAACACAACCGCACAACAACTAGAGACCAAACATACTGACCACAAATACTGAACACAACTCCTGGCCGCAACCACAGTTACTGAACCACAACTACTGACTGCAACCACACAACTACTGACCACAAAACTACTGAACCGTACACATTCTTACCAAAAAGACTGACTACTGACCACTACTACACAACTACTGACCAAGACTACTGCTCATAATACCACAACTACTGACCTCACAACTCCTGAGCCACACAACTAATGACCACAACTACACAACTACTGACCACACAACTGAACCAAACACGTACATACTTATTAAAACTACTGACCACACCACAACTACAACTAGAGACCATAACTACTTACCACAAATCCTGATCACAACCACAAAACTACTGACCACCACTACTGAACCACAACCACACAACTACTGACCACAACTCCTGACCACAACCCTACTGAAAGACAACTACTAAACCACACAACTACAATTACTGACCACATCCACACAACTACTGAACCACACAACTACTGAACCACAACCAACTAACCACACAGCTACTGAACCACACAACTACAATTACTGACCACATCCACATAACTATTGACCACACCTAACCAACTACTGACCACACAACAACACAATGAGAGAGCATAAGAACTGAGAACAACTCCTGACCAGTTGTCATGGAAAAGATTAATGTTGTTTCCAACTACCAATCAGCTACTGCGCTGGCTGCATACTTAGCTTTGAGACTGCCGAAAGGCCAGTCTCTTTGGCAAATGACAGGAGTGACAAGGAGTGGAATGTTAGCTAAAACAACTGGTACACATATACAGAAATGTCATTCAAACTTTAAAACATGCAGGTTGCTTGGAATAGGTTGCTTGTACAGTATATAGCCTTTTGATACCACATGCTCTTTGAACTATAACCATTTTATATCTTCATAAAAGCTCCATAGGTTTGAATGGAAAATATTTGGATCCGCCACTGCTCTTGAACCGTTAAAGCTACAAACACCAAACCAACATTGACATGTACCGACGAACTCAACTTAGATTGCTTGTAAAAAAGATTGTAGTTACTTTTGTACTTTTTGAACTATAACTGTTTTATATTTGTATTAAAGCTCCATGGACTAAAGGTAAAACATTTATTTGCCACTGCTCTTGATCTGTTTCAACTACAAACACCAACCCAAATGTGCAGAATGTCTCAACGTAGATGGCATCAACACAGCTTTTTTCTACCATTCAAAATTCATTAACTTTAAAGCTTGTTGTATCCCCATTCATTTCAATGGCGGAATGCAGGCTTCAACATTCTAAACTGAAATCACAGCCCAAAACTTTAAGATTTATAAGGGCACAAGGCGAGACCCAAATGCAGACACAGGAGGCAGATGGTCAGGCAGGTGGCCTCAGAATCAGGACAGGCAAGGGTCAAAATCAGGAGGGCGTGAAAAAAGAGACTGGGAAAGCAGGAACTGAGAAATAAAAAAGCTGGTTGACTTGACAAACAAGACGAACTGGCACAGAGAGACAGGAAACAGGGATAAACACACCAGGGAAAATAAGCAACACCTGGAGGGGGTGGAGATAACCCCTGCCCCGTGGTCGAACACCCAGGAGGCGTTTTACCGTGTATGCAGGATGTGGGGTGGGTGCTGGAGACAGATGACAAAGGGTTGTGAGACGCGTGCTTAATCCAAGACACATGGAAAGTAGGGTGAAAACAGAGGGTATGGAGTAACAAGAGACGAACAGCAGTGGAACTAAGGACTCTAGAGATGGGAAAAGGGACCAATGAAATGGGGGGGACAGTTTGCAGGACTCCACCTGAAGGGGCAGGTCTCGTGTGGAAAGCTATACCCTCTGCCCAATACGGTAGCGGGGAGCTGGAGTCCGGCGGCAATCCTTTAGTTAATGATACCTGGAGTTGGTCTTGAGAAGTGTCGCCCAAGTTCTTCTCCAGGTATGTCGACAGTGGAGGACGAACATCTGGGTCGAGGGTACGTTGACTTCCTGCTCTTGTTCTGGGAATATCGGAGGTGGATACCCCATGGAGCACTCCAAAGGGGAGAGTCCTGTGGCTGAACAGTGAAGGGTGTTCCGGGCATACTCCACCCAGACCAGTTACCGGCTCCAGGTAGTGGGGTTGGTTGAGACCAGGCATTGTAGGGTGGTTTCCAGGTCCTGGTTAGCTCGTTCCGACTGGCCGTTGGATTGGGGATGGAATCCGGAGGATAGGCTGGCCGACGACCAAATAAGAGTGCAGAACGCCTTCCAGAACTGAGACAAGAACTGAGGACCCCGGTCAGAGTCCATGTCCACCTAGAGTCCATGGATCCGGAAGACGTGTTGCACAATGAGCTGGGCCGTCTCCTTGGCAGAGGGTCGTTTGGGGAGATGGATGAAAATGGGCAGCTTTGGAGAACCGATCCACTACCGTCAGAATGACGGTGTTGCCATCAGATGGAGGGAGCCCAGTGACAAAGTCCAGAGAGATATGGGACCAGGGAGGATGAGGGAGAGATAGTGGCTGAAGGAGGCCAGAAGGAGCTTGCCGTGGAGTCTTGATCTGAGCACACACAGTGCAAGCAGCGACGAAGGCAGAGACGTCAGGAACCATTGTGGGCCACCAGAAACGTTGTCGTAGGAAAGCTCGGGTTCGACAGGAACCTGGATGACAGGTCAGCCTGGAGGAATGAGCCCATTCCAGGACCTGGGACCGGGCTGAGTTTGGGACAAACAACCAGTCAGCCGGGTCCCCTTCAGGTTCAGGCTGGGAACGTTTTGCCTTGCAAACAAGGGTTTTAATACCCCAACCCAGGTAGGGAGAATGGTCTTGGAGACTCTGGGCGGGAGGAAATGGTGAAGTTGAATCTTGAAAATAACAAAGCCCACCGGGCATGCCTGGAGTTAAGGCGCTTGACTGTACGGAGATATTCCACATTTTTATGGTCGGTCCAAACCAAAAATTGCTGTTCTGCTCCTTCCAGCCAGTGCCTCCACTCTTCTAGCACCATCTTGACCGCCAGAGGTTTTCGGTTGCCTACGTCGTAGTTCCTTTCTGCCGGATTGAGACAATGGGATAGGTAGACACAGGGATGGGGCTTTTGGTCCTGGGCAGATCTCTGGGACAGGATGGCTCCCACTCCAACATCAGAGGCATCAACCTCTACCACAAATTGATGAGACTGATGCTTCCGGTCCATAAAGGCTCTGTCAACAGCTGGAGACCATGTGAACAGTACTTTGGGAGAGGTGAGTGCAGAGTGGGGGGCCACCAGCGTGCTGTAGCCCCAAATGAAATGGCGGCAGAAGTTAGCGAACCCCAGAAAACGTTGTAACTGCACCCTGGACTTAGGTTGAGGCCAAACTACCACTACTTTCACCTTTTCAGGATCCATTTGGACATTTACATCAGTGATGACATATCCCAGAAAGGAGATTGTAGAGTGGAACTCACACTTCTCAGCTTTCACAAACAATTGGTTTTCCAAGATGCGCTGAAGGACCAGGATGTCGTCAAGGTAGACAAACACAAAACGATTTCACGTGCACATTGTTTACCAGGGCCTGGAAGACAGTGGTGGCATTGACCTGGTACTCATAATGTCCGCTGGCTGTGTTAAATGGTGTATTCCACTCATCTCCTTTGCGTATCTGAACCAGGTGGTAGGCATTCCGAATGTCCAGCTTGGAAAAAAATGGTGGCCCCCTGGAGAAGTTCGAAAGCCGAGGAGAGGAGTGGTAGGCAGTAACGATTCTTGATCGTTATATAATTTATACTCCGGTAGTCAAAGCATGGATGCATGGTATTGTCCTTCTCCAAAGAAAAACTCTGTGCTGGTAGGAGATGCAGATGGATGGATGCCTCCAGTAGCCAGAGACTCCTCTATGAACTCCTCCATGGCCTTGGTCTCCTGTCCGGATAGAGAATATAGCCGACCATGAGGTGGTGTGGTGCCAGGGAAGAGATCAATGGCACAATCATAAGGACTGTGCGGTGAAGAGAAGTAGCACGTGCCTTACTGAATACCTCCAGGAGGTCATGGTACTCAGTGGGAACGGCAGAGACATCCGAGGCTTTGCCTACGCACTGAGGAGGACGTCTCGGGGACGGCTGTGCCGCTTTAAGGCAGTGGGAATGAAGGCAGTGGGAATGAGCTCGTGGTCCAGTCAATAACAGGGTTGTGTTTTTGGAGCCAAGAAAGTCCCAGAACAACAGGAGCATGGGGTGAATCGATGAGAAGGAACTGTATGTTCTCACTGTGGTTTCCTGAAACCCATGTCTGAATGGGCACTGTGCTATCGGTGACTGATCCAATTGAGCGGCCGTCCGGTGCCCTTGAATCCATGGGGACTGAGAGAGGTTGAGTGGGAATACCTAATTCAGAAACCATGGTAGCATCCATAAAACTTTCATCAGCCCCAGAGTCAATCAGCACCCAGAGAGACTTAGACTGGTCTCGCCACAGCAGAATCACAAAAAAGGGTGTACGGGTAATGGGAATTAGGGAACTCCCAGTCTGGCTCACTTGAGTACTTGTACCCACTAGAGAAAATGGTTTCTTGACAGGGCAGGTGGCTATATAATGTCCCGCACCCCCATATTACAGACAACAGTTAGAACTCAGCCTGTGTGAGCGTTCCCCAACCGATAATCTAGCTCTTCACAGTTGCATGGGCTCTGGAGTATCCAACTCACCCGTCGCCGATGATTCTCGAGGCTCTCCTCGGAAATACACACTTCGGGGATTTCTGGATTCCTTAGGGCATGCGCCAGCATCAACCGATGAATGAGTGTTCCCGAGGCCCGACCTCCTCTCACACCGGCGTTCTCATAGGCGCCCATCAATCCTAATCGAAAGGGCGATGAGGGAATCGAGGTTCAGTAGTATTTCCCGAGCTGCAAGCTCGTCCTTTATCCCCTCCGACAGTCCGTGGAGGAAGGTGTCGAACAGAGCCTCCCGATTCCAGGAACTCTCGGAGGTCAAAGTGCGAAAATCTACTGCCTAGTCTGCCACACTACTGGAGTTCTGATGTACCTGCAGTAGTTTGAGCCGCCTCCCTCCTGGGCACCGGAGAATCAAAAACCTTCCTCACCTCTGCCATAAATTCCTCCAGGCTATGGCACACTGCGGATTGCTGCTCCCACACAGCTGTTGCCCAGGAGAGCACAGACATTAGTGTGATTAAATACGCTATCTTCGACCGGTTCGACAGGAACAAAGAGGGCTGGAGTATGAAAATGAGGAAGCACTGGGAAAAGATTGCCCAGCAGGTACCAGGATCACCTGCAAACAGAGCAAACAGAGCAAACAGAAATGTGACGTCATTTCCGGTCACAACTTGCAGGCTTGTTTTCGAGTTGCTGTGCGTTTTGTTGCTAACCTGTTTTGCTACCTGACAACTTTACGGTTTTCACCTTTTAATTACCGTTCATATATTTATTTATTTTTTCCTCAACTTTTTCACTCCGGACGCTTTATCTGGACACGATTCGTCAGGACCTCCAACAGCCGAAGCTAAGTAGTAACATTAACATGATGCCTTCTAATTGCAGCCGCTGTACTCGCCTTACGGCGAGGATAGCTGTGCTGCAAGCCCAGCTTCAGACGCAATCGTTAGGCAAGGGTAATTTCAGTGTAGGAAAGGATGAAATAGCGTCTGTGGCACCAGTAAGTACAGATAGTAGTGTAAATCCCCTGGCACAGTCCCCGCAGCCGGACAACTTTCTCACGGTTTCTGGAAGGAAATGCTGTAGGAACGCTCAACCGGTGTCGCTCATTCAGCCGACAGAAACTTTCAACCGGTTTTCCCCATTCCCCATTTCCCCATCGGAGTCAGAGGCCGATTCTTCTCTGGTCTCTACTCCTCCCGTTACGGGGTCTGAGACGCCGAAGCTTCCCACCATTAGCTCTGACAAATTGAAAACTCTAGTCATTGGCGACTCCATTACCCGCAGTATTAGACTTAAAGCGAATCATCCAGCGATCATACACTGTTTACCCGGGGGCAGGGCTACCGACGTTAAGGCTAATCTGAAGATGGTGCTGGCTAAAGCTAAAACTGGCGAGTGTAGAGAGTATAGAGATATTGTTATCCACGTCGGCACCAACGATGTTAGGATGAAACAGTCAGAAATCACTAAGCGCAACATAGCTTCTGCGTGCATATCAGCTAGAAAGATGTGTCGGCATCGAGTAATTGTCTCTGGCCCCCTCCCAGTTAGGGGGAGTGATGAGCTCTACAGCAGAGTCTCACAACTCAATCGCTGGTTGAAAACTGTTTTCTGCCCCTCCCAAAAGTTAGAATTTGTAGATAATTGGCCCTCTTTCTGGGACTCACCCACAAACAGGACCAAGCCTGACCTGCTGAGGAGTGACGGACTCCATCCTAGCTGGAGGGGTGCTCTCATCTTATCTACCAACATAGACAGGGCTCTAACTCCTCTAGCTCCACAATGAAATAGGGTGCAGGCCAGGCAGCAGGCTGTTAGCCAGCCTGCCAGCATAGTGGAGTCTGCCATTAGCACAGTCAGTGTAGTCAGCTCAGCTATCACCATTGAGACCGTGTCTGTGCCTCGACCTAGGTTGGGCAAAACTAAACATGGCGGTGTTCGCCTTAGCAATCTCACTAGGATAAAGACCACCTCCATTCCTGTCATTACTGAAAGAGATCATGATACTTCACATCTCAAAATAGGGCTACTTAATGTTAGATCCCTTACTTCAAAGGCAATTATAGTCAATGAACTAATCACTGATCATAATCTTGATGTGATTGGCCTGACTGAAACATGGCTTAAGCCTGATGAATTTACTGTTTTAAATGAGGCCTCACCTCCTGGCTACACTAGTGACCATATCCCCCGTGCATCCCGCAAAGGCGGAGGTGTTGCTAACATTTACGATAGCAAATTTCAATTTACAAAAAAAAAATGACATTTTCGTCTTTTGAGCTTCTAGTCATGAAATCTATGCAGCCTACTCAATCACTTTTTATAGCTACTGTTTACAGGCCTCCTGGGCCATGTACAGCGTTTCTCACTGAGTTCCCTGAATTCCTATCGGACCTTGTAGTCATAGCAGATAATATTCTAATCTTTGGTGACTTTAATATTCACATGGAAAAGTCCACAGACCCACTCCAAAAGGCTTTCGGAGCCATCATCGACTCAGTGGGTTTTGTCCAACATGTCTCTGGACCCACTCACTGTCACAGTCATACGCTGGACCTAGTTTTGTCCCATGGAATAAATGTGGTGGATCTTAATGTTTTTCCTCATAATCCTGGACTATCGGACCACCATTTTATTACGTTTGCAATTGCAACAAATAATCTGCTTAGACCCCAACCAAGGAACATCAAAAGTCGTGCTATAAATTCACAGACAACACAAAGATTCCTTGATGCCCTTCCAGACTCCCTCTGCCTACCCAAGGACGCCAGAGGACAAAAATCAGTTAACCACCTAACTGAGGATCTCAATCTAATCTTGCGCAATACCCTAGATGCAGTTGCACCCCTAAAAACTAAAAAAATGTCTCATAAGAAACTAGCTCCCTGGTACACAGAAAATACCCGAGCTCTGAAGCAAGCTTCCAGAAAATTGGAACGGAAATGGCGCCACACCAAACTGGAAGTCCGACTAGCTTGGAAGGACGGTACCGTGCAGTACCGTAGAGCCCTTACTGCTGCTCGATCATCCTATTTTTCTAACTTAATTGAGGAAAATAAGAACAATCCGAAATTCCTTTTTAATACTGTCGCAAAGCTAACTAAAAAGCAGCATTCCCCAAGAGAGGATGACTTTCACTTTAGCAGTGATAAATTCATGAACTTCTTTGAGGAAAAGATTATGATTATTAGAAAGCAAATTACGGACTCCTCTTTAAACCTGCGTATTCCTCCAAACCTCAGTTGTCCTGAGTCTGCACAACTCTGCCAGGACCTAGGATCAAGAGAGACGCTCAAGTGTTTTAGTACTATATCTCTTGACACAATGATGAAAATAATCATGGCCTCTAAACCTTCAAGCTGCATACTGGACCCTATTCCAACTAAACTACTGAAAGAGCTGCTTCCTGTGCTTGGCCCTCCTATGTTGAACATAATAAACGGCTCTCTATCCACTGGATGTGTACCAAACTCACTAAAAGTGGCAGTAATAAAGCCTCTCTTGAAAAAGCCAAACCTTGACCCAGAAAATAGAAAAAACTATCGGCCTATATCTAATCTTCCATTCCTCTCAAAAATTTTAGAGAAGGCTGTTGCGCAGCAACTCACTGCCTTCCTGAAGACAAACAATGTATACGAAATGCTTCAGTCTGGTTTTAGACCCCATCATAGCACTGAGACGGCACTTGTGAAGGTGGTAAATGACATTTTAATGGCATCGGACCGAGGCTCTGCATCTGTCCTCGTGCTCCTAGACCTTAGTGCTGCTTTTGATACCATCGATCACCACATTCTTTTGGAGAGATTGCAAACCCAAATTGGTCTACACGGACATGTTCTGGCCTGGTTTAGATCTTATCTGTCGGAAAGATATCAGTTTGTCTCTGTGAATGGTTTGTCCTCTGACAAATCAACTGTAAATTTCGGTGTTCCTCAAGGTTCCGTTTTAGGACCACTATTGTTTTCACTATATATTTTACCTCTTGGGGATGTTATTCGAAAACATAATGTAAACTTTCACTGCTATGCGGATGACACACAGCTGTACATTTCAATGAAACATGGTGAAGCCCCAAAATTGCCCTCGCTAGAAGCATGTGTTTCAGACATAAGGAAGTGGATGGCTGCAAACTTTCTACTATTAAACTCGGACAAAACAGAGATGCTTATTCTAGGTCCCAAGAAACAAAGAGATCTTCTGTTGAATCTGACAATTAATCTTAATGGTTGTACAGTCGTCTCAAATAAAACTGTGAAGGACCTCGGCGTTACTCTGGACCCTGATCTCTCTTTTGAAGAACATATCAAGACCATTTCGAGGACAGCTTTTTTCCATCTACGTAACATTGCAAAAATCAGAAACTTTCTGTCCAAAAATGATGCAGAAAAATTAATCCATGCTTTTGTCACTTCTAGGTTAGACTACTGCAATGCTCTATTTTCCAGCTACCCGGATAAAGCACTAAATAAACTTCAGTTAGTGCTAAATACGGCTGCTAGAATCCTGACTAGAACCAAAAAATTTGATCATATTACTCCAGTGCTAGCCTCTCTACACTGGCTTCCTGTCAAAGCAAGGGCTGATTTCAAGGTTTTACTGCTAACCTACAAAGCATTACATGGGCTTGCTCCTACCTATCTCTCTGATTTGGTCCTGCCGTACATACCTATACGTACGCTACGGTCACAAGACGCAGGCCTCCTAATTGTCCCTAGAATTTCTAAGCAAACAGCTGGAGGCAGGGCTTTCTCCTATAGAGCTCCATTTTTATGGAACGGTCTGCCTACCCATGTCAGAGACGCAAACTCGGTCTCAACCTTTAAGTCTTTACTGAAGACTCATCTCTTCAGTGGGTCATATGATTGAGTGTAGTCTGGCCCAGGAGTGGGAAGGTGAACGGAAAGGCTCTGGAGCAACGAACCGCCCTTGCTGTCTCTGCCTGGCCGGTTCCCCTCTTTCCACTGGGATTCTCTGCCTCTAACCCTATTACAGGGGCTGAGTCACTGGCTTGCTGGGGCTCTCTCATGCCGTCCCTGGAGGGGGTGCGTCACCTGAGTGGGTTGATTCACTGTTGTGGTCATCCTGTCTGGGTTGGCGCCCCCCCCCTTGGGTTGTGCCGTGGCGGAGATCTTTGTGGGCTATACTCAGCCTTGTCTCAGGATGGTAAGTTGGTGGTTGAAGATATCCCTCTAGTGGTGTGGGGGCTGTGCTTTGGCAAAGTGGGTGGGGTTATATCCTTCCTGTTTGGCCCTGTCCGGGGGTGTCCTCGGATGGGGCCACAGTGTCTCCTGACCCCTCCTGTCTCAGCCTCCAGTATTTATGCTGCAGTAGTTTATGTGTCGGGGGGCTGGGGTCAGTTTGTTATATCTGGAGTACTTCTCCTGTCCTATTCGGTGTCCTGTGTGAATCTAAGTGTGCGTTCTCTAATTCTCTCCTTCTCTCTTTCTTTCTCTCTCTCGGAGGACCTGAGCCCTAGGACCATGCCCCAGGACTACCTGACATGATGACTCCTTGCTGTCCCCAGTCCACCTGGCCATGCTGCTGCTCCAGTTTCAACTTCCACCTGACTGTGCTGCTGCTCTAGTTTCAACTGTTCTGCCTTATTATTATTCGACCATGCTGGTCATTTATGAACATTGAACATCTTGGCCATGTTCTGTTATAATCTCCACCCGGCACAGCCAGAAGAGGACTGGCCACCCCACATAGCCTGGTTCCTCTCTAGGTTTCTTCCTAGGTATTGGCCTTTCTAGGGAGTTTTTCCTAGCCACCGTGCTTCTACACCTGCATTGCTTGCTGTTTGGGGTTTTAGGCTGGGTTTCTGTACAGCACTTTGAGATATCAGCTGATGTACGAAGGGCTATATAAATAAATTTGATTTGATTTGATTTGATGATAACACTCCGGAGGAGGTAAGCGGGGTTCTTGTGGAGCCGGGGTAGGTTGAACCAATCCATAACTAGTAAAAAGTTTACTGGGTGGTTGGGAGGTTTCAAATGTGGCGTGCTGCCTGTGAGCTACTTCACGGATTTGCTCCATTATCACCTTAAACCCTTGGTCGTGGTGTTCTGTCAAGGAACGAAACCCTTCCAAAAGGTCCCGAAGTAGCTCCTCATGCCTCCCAATGGTGGCTCCCTGCAGGGAGACAGCGTGACGGAGCTGGTCCAAGCTGGGTCTGTGATGGCCAGTTCGTACTATAAGGGCACAAGACGAGACCCAAATACAGACACAGGAGGCAGATGGTCAGGCAGGCGGGCTCAGAGTCAGGACAGACAAGGGTCAAAACCAGGAGCACGAGAAAAGACAGACTGGGAAAGCAGGAGCTGAGGAACAAAAATGCTGGTTGACTTGACAAACAAGACGAACTGGCACAGAGAGACAGGAAACACAGGGATAAATACACCGGGGGACAAGGACAGGTGTAACAGATCAGGGCGTGACAAGATTGTTCAAACTAAAGCAATTTGAGAGCGTAAACACATTCTATGGCTTATGATGCTATAGTACACACTATAATATTTCCACACCTACAAACCATCCCAGAATAGGTAACTATACTTTAACTAGCCCGTAGCCTATGAAAACCCTATTACTACTACTACTACTACTACTGCCATCATTACCACAACTACTACTATTTCACAACCATAAATACTTCAAAACTAGCAAGCACCCAAATTTACTTCAGAAAATGACTTTTTTCTAGTTCTTTATTACGTTTTTATCCTCGATCCTTCTCAACATGTTGTTTTCGCATAGTTGAAACAGCAATGTGTTTTAAGAGTATTTTATTCATTCATATGGCTGCTACAGTGCGCTTTGCAGCAAAGGACACAATCCACGTTATCAGGTATGATCTGAATCGTAGTATCTCTTGTGCATGCAAATGGGTTTCTGCCTTTATGACACACACACACACACAGTCACACACACACACACACACACACACACACACACACACACACACACACACACACACACACACACACACACACACACACACACACACACACACACACACACACACATTTGGTCACTGCCCCACTGTTTGGACAAGTCATCCCCTGTCAAACCTGACTCAGCAACCATACAGGCAGACAATGTGTGTGTGTCTGCGTGCGTGCGTGTGCGTGTGCGTACATGGTGTGTGTGCGTGTAGCTGTGTATGTGAGTATGTTGTTTTTGTGTTCCCGAGTGTCGGTGATCCTGTGCAAGTCTGTGTGTGTATATCCTCCTGTGTTTAAGTGTGTGTAGGGGGTTTGTATAGCCAATGTGAGGCGTGCCCAATACTGGTTTGCCATGCCCAACTCTGAGATCATGTGTTTGGTCAGTCATTGTTCCACTCCGGACCCCCTTTAGTTCTGGCTGGTTGGTGCCTTCCTGTGCGGTCATCACACCGGGTGTCAGTCGGCTCTGGTGTGGCTTTCCTAACCCACTACAGCACATTTGGCCACCTGTTGTCGGAAACCGGAAGGATTGTGTTGAGTCTCGGAGCTTTAGCTCAGTGGACTAACAGTTTTAAATGTGGTACAGAACACCCCTGGTTGAATACCCGGTTAGTATTTTACCCCAGCTAACTATCCAATACTCTGTGACCCTTCACCTCCAGTCTGACCTATTGTGAGCAGGTCCTAGTGACTGTTATTGATCCATCATTGATCAATTGTTGGTCCTCTCTCTGGTTATGGATCAATGATTTTGCTGATCCACATGGACAGATAATGCTACAACCCTGAGACCAAACTCTATCTCATTTTACACTGGCCTTTCAGAAAAAAACACTTGATTTCACATGTGGAAAATCACATGATTTCCTGAGAAATTTCCCATGTGAAATCAAGTGAAAACATGTGTTTTTGGAACACTTCACATGTGATCGCATCTTCACGTGCAGTTTCATGTTATCACATGTTGCTTTACATGTTGTGACATTAACTTCACATAAGATCACGTGATCACATGAAACCATCTGTGTGTCTGCCCGTCTGTCTGCCTGTCTTCTATTTCCCTGGGGTAAGTAAAGGTGGGACAGAGTGCTCTACTGTGTCTGCTACAGCCAGGGATAAATAAGAGCTTTATTTATCATAAACCTGCCTGATTGTCTGACCAACAGACAGGAGGGACGGAGGAGATGTTGATGCTGAAGATGATCCATTCTTCATTGCTCTAAATCCAATTGATATTTGGTCACTAATGTAAGTTCAAGATACTGGAATACTGTATACCAAAGCATATTTGTTATTGCTCTATCTATGTATGATATTGAATAGACAGAGGCTAGATGTATTGGTTCATGTTCTGTGAATGCACTATTGTAATCAATTATGCTCACCCATAATCCAAACCCCAGTCAGTCGTATACTAGCAGAGCTGATCTATAATATAGATACAGCAAAATGGCCCATATGTGGAGTCCTATTCCACTCTGGACAGTCATCGAGTGCAGATTGAAGATTTACACAGATTAACAAGGTACAGTATGTGGATCAGTGTCTATTTTAAAGTATCCAGAGAGGAATTAAATGAGGACAGGAGCCTGGACTTTACCCCGCAGGGAGATAAAGTACTATATCTATCAGAGTCTGATGACATCAACATGTTGAGTAGGAGAGAGATAATGATAATTAAAGACAGAGCGAGAAGTGGGTATGTATATAAGACATGAGAGAGAGAGAGATGGTGTGATAACAGAAGGAAGATGCCAAACTAACAGCATTACAATGCAAAATCACAAGTTGTGCATTCTTAGCTTACAAAGAAGTTCCAAATTCCTTGTGATGTTTGTTCTATAATTTGTGATGTACTGGCTTCACTCTCACACTGACTATTGCTTTTATGTTAATCATGACAGAAGGGTTGGTTTCAACTCCAGCTGCAAATTACATCCAATACACTATATTGATCTGATAGTTAGTTCTATGCACAATACCACCCTCCTGTTAACGATTCGTTCTTACAGGCATATTTATCTGCAGTGTGTGTGTGTGCGCCAACCCTTTTTGTCCCCCACTGGCTCCCATCCCATAATACGACCAGACCGCACTGATGAATTATTTGCCCAGTGAGGTGTATCCACGGGAACCATGCATTCCTGACACACATCATAGAGAGAGAGACACACACACACCCTTGAACGAGGGAGGGAGGGATAGAAAGAAGGAGCATACTGAGTGTGTGAGTGATACTGAGAAGAGGAGTGAGCAGAGTGAACCTGTAACTCAGTCTAACACACACAGACAGACGGAGGGATCTTTACAGCAGCAACGGAAGCAGCAGGAGCGTGGTGTGGGACAGAGAGGGATGTTGTCTGGCTGAGCTGGGACCTCTCCCTCTCCTGTCTGTCTGATGGAGAGCAGAGGGACGCAGCACAGTGAGTACTACAGGCTGTGTGTGTGTGTGTGTGTGTGTGTGTGTGTGTGTGTGTGTGTGTGTGTGTGTGTGTGTGTGTGTGTGTGTGTGTGTGTGTGTGTGTGTGTGTGTGTGTGTGTGTGTGTGTGTGTGTGTGTGTGTGTGTGTGCGTGCGTGTGCATCCAGAAGATATAGATTGAGGTAGGGTTTGGGGAGTTGTGAAGGGCTAAGGAAGAGAAACAATGATCAAGAGGAAGAGATTGAAATTGTTGCTGTTGCTGTTGCTGTGTGCCCAGCTAACACAGCATATATTTCTTAGCACTTGGTGAAGGCGGGGTTGACCTATGGTTATTTTGCATACAACCTTCCCACAATGTTCTGGGAATGGTGCAGGATAGTTGCTTGGCTTTGGAACAATTCTCAGGACATTTAAGGAACTTGACAAAATCACGTTATTTTCTTGGTATTTCATTACTTTAACAGAACATTTCCTAAAAGTTCAAACATGGTAACATTAAATATATATATATCTTTTGTCATGTTCTAGGATTGTTCTCCTACTGGTTTGACATTGAGCATTTTCTCAATTAGTTCAGAGAATATGAAGAAACAACGTTCTTCTGTTGGAATTTCAATACTTCAACCAAACGTTTCCAACAGATTTCCTCATGGTTCTATTTTAAGTAATGTTCAAAAAAATGTTTTAACAACGTTGAGAAACAACGTTCTTCAGGTTTCCTTGTGGTTCTATTTAAAGGCATGTTCTCAGAACATTATGAAAACGTTCCATAAAAACGACACGAAAACATTAGTAATGTTCAAATAACTTTTTAATTATTATATTGAAAATCCTATACATTCCGTCTTCTGCATCAACAAAACTCTCTCTATCCTATGTCTTGTTAAGTGTGTTCAGGTGTGTTGGTCGAGCCCACTCATTGGCCACACCTGATTTGAATGAGTGCTTGTTTCCTCTGAAATGGGGTCCGTTTGAATAGACCAAAATGAACAGTTTTGTATGAGTTTAAAAAAATTCCAGCTCCATCCTGGTGGAGCAGTGGACTAGTTCCATGCCTAGAGAAAAGAAGATCATAGGTTCAAATCTCACTGGTGCTGGGCAGCTAATGATTAATTCCTAAGCAAATGAATTTCCATATGTCCTATCTGTACCTGGAGTTCAAAACTGTTAACCTAAGCTAGCAGTCTTTTTGAAAAATTCAGTGAATGTTTTATGGAAGTTATACAAAAAAAACTCGAAATAACCTCTCATTTCTGTTCTCAGAACATTAACAAAACCTCCCAGTAAAACTTTCAGGAACCCATAGTAAAATGTTCTCAGAACCTCCCGGCAACCTAAAAATGTACGTTCCCAGAACATGTTTAAAAAACGTTAAGTTTTACCGGTCAGGAAACGTATGACTTCGTTCCCAGAACCAATGGGAAACCAAAGACGTAGGTTCCCACAACTTCCAAAGAACCAAATGTGCTAGCTGGGTGTGTAGGAATATATATGGTGACTGCTGTGCTACTTCCTGAGAGCATTGGCAGAGAGAGGCATGGAAAAATCTAACGGGGTATGCGTGTATACATTGAAGGGTATGTTGTTTTCTAGTGGAGGAGAAGAGGGATATGGCTCCAGTTTTTTGTATTCTGACTTTGAGGTGTGTGTTGTCTGTGTTCTGCAGGTGAGCTGATACTAAGGTGTGTGGGGTCGAGGTGAAAGAGGAGTTCGCTGGGAATCATGTGATTGGACAGCGATGTTTACCTGCATCATGTGACTTCACAGAGAAGATTATACTATAGGGTCTCCATTATGGCTGTTGTGATGTGTATCTCTCTCTTCCTCTTCCTGCTCCTCCTCTTCCTCTCCCTCACTCCTCCCCTCCATCTGCATGCCTTCCCCCTGGCGACAGAGGCACCACCTCACCCACACACAGACACACAGACAGATGTACAGGTTTCACACAGCCCTTTAGGGGCATCCTGGGCTCTGGTAGGCCTCAACACTGGAGCCAGAATGGCCGACTCTCTGGGTTGGTTTCCAGGGCTGAGGGGCCCCATACTGGAACCTGAGGAAACTGAGAAACAGGACTACACAGACGAGTTTCAAGGAACTATTGGTGAATACCATGATTTGCTGGAAAGCCCTGAGCAGTCACCTAAAACTGTCCCCAGACAAACAGGGCTGGAGACATTCAGATTCACAGAGGCAGACAGTGTCACTGCATGGATGGAAATCAAACCCCCAACTGGGACCTTATTTAGGAATGGACTACCAGACAGGATCCAGGATGGAGATCCTGAAAACGAGCTGAAAGAGAGCAACACCAGGGAGAAGGCTGGATCCCCACTAACAACTTCACAGGATGGACAGACTCCTCTGATACATCTGTCACTCCCACAGAATGGAGATAGTATTGGTAGACCAACACCCATCCTTCTCTTTCGCTCTGACTATACAGAGACCCCAGGCTTTAATCCACTCACTAGGCCTACTTTACCAACCTCAGTGACAGCACAGCTAGGCTCCACTACGGACCCGGACCAAGACCAACCCATAGCCTTGGCCACAGACAAAGGGTTGCTATCTCTGGACCAAACAGCCACCCCACACAGAGACATGATGGAAGGTGATATCGCGATGGATACTGGAGACTTTTCAGAAATGGTGGACGACACAGAAAACCTCACAGATTCAGACACAGGTAAGACAAACTTCTCAAATCCAACCCCCATTCCCGTCTTATAGTTATATGTCCGCTTTTACAATACCCTCAGGATGTTAGTAAGAAAGAATAAGATATTGATCAGAAATAATTGTCCTATTTTTCTATTTTGTGTAACACTGGTGGTGAATTAACTGATTTACTGTGGAAGTGTGATGAGTATCCTCTTATATATTTCCCTTCATGACATCCTACCTCTGATGTCAGGAAATATGTATTTTATGTTTCCATACCTCTGTAGCAGTACATAGTAGTTAGTGGTAGTATGTTTTCTGTTGAAGTCAAATCAAATCTTATTGTCACATACACATGGTTAGCAGATGTTAATGCGAGTGTAGCGAAATGGTTGTGCTTCTAGTTCCGACAATGCAGTAATAACCAACGCGTAATCTAACCTAACAATTTCACAACAACTACCTTATACACACAAGTGTAAAGGGATGAAGAATATGTACATAAAGTTATATGAATGAGTGATGGTACAGAACGGCATAGGCAAGATGCAGTAGATGTTATCGCGTACAGTATATACATGAGATGAGTAATGTAGGGTATGTAAACATATAAAAGTGGCATTGTTTAAAGTGGCTAGTGATACATGTATTACATAAAGATGGCCAGATGCAGTAGATGGTATAGAGTCCAGTATATACATATGAGATGGGTAATGTAGGGTATGTAAACATTATATGAAGTGGCATTGTTTAAAGTGGCTAGTGATACATTTATTACATACATTTTTCCATTATTAAAGTGGCTGGAGTTGAGTCAGTATGTTGGCAGCAGCCACTCAATGTTAGTGGTGGCTGTTTAACAGTCTGATGGCCTTGAGATAGAAGCTGTTTTTCAGTCTCTCGGTCCCTGCTTTGATGCACCTGTACTGACCTCGACTTCTGGATGATAGCGGGGTGAACAGGCAGTGGCTCGGGTGGTTGTTGTCCTTGATGATCTTTATGGCCTTCCTGTGACATCGGGTGGTGTAGGTGTCCTGGAGGGCAGGTAGTTTGCCCCCGGTGATGCGTTGTGCAGACCTCACTACCCTCTGGAGAGCCTTATGGTTGTGGGCGGAGCAGTTGCCGTACCAGGCGGTGATACAGCCTGACAGGATGCTCTAGATTGTGCATCTGTAAAAGTGTGTGAGTGCTTTTGGTGACAAGCCAAATTTCTTCAGCCTCCTGAGGTTGAAGAGGCGCTGCTGTGCCTTCTTCACCACGCTGTCTGTGTGGGTTGACCAATTCAGTTTGTCCATGATGTGTACGCCGAGGAACTTAAAACTTGTTACCCTCTCCACTACTGTCCCATCGATGTGGATAGGGGGGTGCTGCTCCCTCTGCTGTTTCCTGAAGTCCACAATCATCTCCTTTGTTTTGTTGACGTTGAGTGTGAAGTTATTTTCCTGACACCACACTCCGACTGCCCTCACCTCCTCCCTGTAGGCCGTCTCGTCGTTGTTGGTAATCAAGCCTACCACTGTAGTGTCATCTGCAAACTTGATGATTGAGTTGGAGACATGCATGGCCACACAGTCGTGGGTGAACAGGGAGTACAGGAGAGGGCTCAGAACGCACCCTTGTGGGGCCCCAGTGTTGAGGATCAGCGGGATGGAGATGTTGTTACCTACCCTCACCACCTGGGGGCGGCCCGTCAGAAAGTCCAGTACCCAGTTGCACAGGGCGGGGTCGAGATCCAGGGTCTTGAGCTTGATGACAAGATTGGAGGGTACTATGGTGTTAATTGCTGAGCTGTAGTCGATGAACAGCATTCTCACATACGTAGGTATTCCTCTTGTCCAGATGGGTTAGGGCCGTGTGCAGTGTAGTTACGATTGCGTCGTCTGTGGACCTATTGGGGCGGTAAGCATATTGGAGTGGGTCTAGGGTGTCAGGTAGGGTGGAGGTGATATGGTCCTTGACTAGTCTCTCAAAGTACTTCATGATGACGGAAGTGAGTGCTACGGGGGCAGTAGTCATTTAGCTCAGTTACCTTAGCTTTCTTGGGAACAGGAACAATGGTGGCCCTCTTGAAGCATGTGGGAACAGCAGACTGGGATAAGGATTGATTGAATATGTCCGTAAACTGTTACTGTAATTTAGTTATTCCAATATGTTTTCATTAATTGTATTCCCTTAATCTATTTTATGAGAATTTGTAAGATTCTTGTTTGCATAAAATAGACGGAGACCCGACTTTTCAATAATAGGTAACATAATTTATTCTCGGAGCACGCTGCCATGTTACCACGAGCAACAGTTTATATACAATAACATGACGCCACTTCATTGCTCCAAAAATGAATCTCCTCCTCCAGACCGGGTCAAAGGGAACTTTAAAAGTTAATTCTGGGTACATTCTGACCCCCTAGCACATACACAGGACACACAACACAGCTGAATTAACTTTGTATTGTATTAACACTGTATTGTCCTCAAAGCGAGCAAAGAAGTTGTTTAGTCTGTCTGGGAGCAAGACATCCTGGTCCGCCATTGGGCTGGTTTTCTTTTTGTAATCCGTGATTGACTGTAGACCCAGCCACATACCTCTTGTGTCTGAGCCGTTGAATTGCGACTCTACTTTGTCTTTATACTAACGCTTAGCTTGTTTGATTGCCCTGCGGAGGGAATAGCTACACTGTTTGTATTCGGTCATGTTTCCGGTCTCCTTGCCCTGGTTAAAAGCAGTGGTTCAGTTTCGCGCGAATGCTGCCATCAATCCATGGTTTCTGGTTTGGGAATGTTTTAATAGTTGCTGTGGGTACGGCATCGCCGATGCACTTGCTAATAAACTCGCTCACCGAATCAGCGTATTCGTCAATGTTGTTGTTTGATGCAGTGCGCAACATATCCCAATCCACGTGATCAAAGCAATCTTGAAGCGTGGAATCAGATTGGTCGGACCAGCTTTGAACAGACCTGAGCGAGGGAGCTTCGTGTTTTAGTATCTGTCTATAGGCTGGAAGCAACAAAATGTCGTGGTCAGCTTTTCCGAAAGGAGGGCGGGGGATGGCCTTATATGCGTCGTGGAAGTTAGAATAACAATGATCCAGGGTTTTACCAGCCCAAGTAGCACAATCGATATGCTGATAGAATTAGGTGAGTCTTGTTTTCAGATTAGCCTTGTTAAAATCCCCAGCTACAATGAATGCAGCCTCAGTATATGTGGTTTCCAGTTTACATAGAGTCAAATAAAGTTCGTTCAGGGCCAGCGATGTGTCTGCTTGGGGGAGAATATATGCGGCTGTGATTATGATCGAAGAGAATTCTCTTGGTAGATAATGCTGGTCGACATTTGATTGTAAGGAATTCTAAATCAGGTGAACAGAAAGACTTGAGTTCCTGTATGTTGTTATGATCACACCACGTCTCATTAATCATAAGGCATACCCCCCCCCCCCGCCCTTCTTCTTACCAGAAAGATGCTTGTTTCTGTTTCTTGTTTCAATGTGTGAAGAAACCAGCTGGCTGTACCAACTCCGATAGCGTTTCTCGAGTGAGCCATGTTTCTGTGAAGCAAAGAACGTTACAGTCTCTGATGTCTCTCTGGAATGCTACCCTTGCTTGGATTTCATCACCCTTGTTGTCAAGAGACTGGACATTGGCGAGTAGTATGCTCGGGAGCGGTGTGCGATGTGCCCGTCTCCGGAGCCTGACCAGAAGACCGCTTCGTCTGCCCCTTTTACAGCATCGTTGTTTTGGTTCGCCTGCTGGGATCCGATCCATTGTCCTGGGTGGTGGGCAAAACATAGGATCCGCTTCGGGAAAGTCGTATTCCTGGTCGTAATGATGGTGAGTTGACATTGCTCTTATATCCAGTAGTTCCTCCCGACTGTATGTAATAAAACCTAAGATTACCTGAGGTAGCAATGTAAGAAATAACACGTAAAAAAAAAAATACTGCATAGTTTCCTAGGAACGCGAAGCGAGGCGGCCTTCTCTGTCGGCGTCGGAAGTAAGTGTGTGTTGGAAAGGAATGGGACTTGTCTGCTCTGTCTTCTCTGTGCCACAGTGTGTGTGTGTGTGATATGTATTCTGCCAGCAAACACGGTTGTTTTATATTCACAGGGCAGTTTACTCCACGCCTTCTCATCTCCCACTCCTTCAATCCCTGTTCTCTTCTCCCCTCTCTCAATCCCCCCTTCATCTCCCATTCATCTCTACCACTCCCTCTCTCTCCTCTGTCACATACACACTATCTCCCTCCCCTGCTGTCCTGTCTTCTTTAACAGCTAAACTGAGGGAGACTGTGAATTAATTCCATGTGAATAACAGTAAATGAGATGAATGGCAAAACATAGCTGGACTGGTGGTTGTCGGACATACCAGAGTCGCCTCTTCACTGTTGATGTTGAGACTGGTGTTTTGCGAGTACTATTTATTGAATCTGCCAGTTGAGGACTTGTGAATTGTCTGTTTCTCAAACTAGACACTCTAATGTACTTGTCCTCTTGCTCAGTTGTGCACCGGGCCTCCCACTCCTCTTTCTATTCTGGTTAGCGCCAGTTTGCGCTGTTTTGTGAAGGGAGTAGTACACAGCATTGTATGAGATCAGATACTTAACTAGTCTAAAGAAGGACAGTTGTATTGCTTCTTTAATCAGAACAACAGTTTTTAGCTGTGCTATCATAATTGCAAAAGGGTTTTCTAATGATCAATTAGCCTTTTAAAATTATAAACTTGGATTAGCTAACACAACGTGCCTTTGGAGTGATGGTTGCTGATAATGGTCTGTACGCCTATGTAGATATTCCATAATAAATCAGCCGTTTCCAGCTACAATAGTAATTTACAACATTAACAATGTCCACCCTGTATTTCTGATCAATTTGATGTTATTTTAATTTCATGAACAAATAATGTGCTTTTCTTTCAAAAACAAGGACATTTCTAAGTGACCACAAACTTTTGAACTGTAGTATGTGTATATATATATAGTATGTGTATATAGTAGTATGTGTATAGTAGTATGTCTATATATATATATATAAGTATATACATATGCACACACACACACACACACACACACACACGTGTGTGTGTGTGTGTGTGTGTGTGTGTGTGTGTGTGTGTGTGTGTGTGTGTGTGTGTGTGTGTGTGTGTGTGTGTGTGTGTGTGTGTGTGTGTGTGTATATACATTTGAAGTCGGAAGTTTACATACACTTAGCCAAATACATTTAAACTCAGTTTTTCACAATTCCTGACATTTAATCATATTACAAATTCCCTGTCTTAGGTCAGTTAGGATCACCACTTTATTTTAAGAATGTGAAATGTCAGAATAATAGTAGAGAGAATGATTTATTTGTACTTTTATTTCTTAAATCACATTCCCAGTGGGTCAGAAGTTTACATACACTCAATTAGTATTTCATAGCATTGCCTTTAAATTGTTTAACTTGGGTCAAACATTTTGGGTAGCCTTCCACAAGCTTCCCACAATAAGTTGGGTGAATTTTGGCCCATTCCTCCTGACAGAGCTGGTGAAACTGAGTCAGGTTTGTTGGTCTCCTTGCTCGCACATGCTTTTTCAGTTCTGCCCACAAATGTTCTATAGGATTGAGGTCAGGGCTTTGTGATGGCCACTCCAATACCTTGACTTTGTTGTCCATTTTGCCACGTCTTTGGAAGTATGCTTGGGGTCATTGTACATTTGGAAGACCCATTTGCGACCAAGCTTTAACTTCCTGACTGATGTCTTGAGATGTTGCTTCAATATATCCACAGAATTTTCCATCCTCATGATAACATCTATTTTGTGAAGTGCACCAGTCCCTCCTGCAGCAAAGCACCCCCACAACGTGATGCACCCCCGTGCTTCACAGTTGGGATGGTGTTCTTTGGCTTGCAAGCATCAGCTTTTTTCCTCCAGAATGTAACGATGGTCATTATGGCCAAACAGTTCTATTTTTGTTTCATCAGACCAGAGGACATTTCTCCAGAAAGTACGATCTTTGTCCTCATGTGCAGTTGCAACCCGTATTCTGTCTTTTTTATGGTGGTTTTGGAGCAGTGGTTTCTTCCTTGCTGAGCGGCCTTTCAGGTTATGTTGATATAGGACTCGTTTTACTGTGGATATAGATACTTTGTACCGGTTTCCTCCAGCATCTTCACAAGGTCCTTTGCTGTTGTTTTGGGATTGAGTCTCACTTTTCGCACCAACATACGTTAATCTCTAGGAGACAGAACGCGTCTCCTTCCTGAGCGGTATAATGGCTGAGTGGTCCCCTGGTGTTTATACTTGCGTACTATTGTTTGTACAGATGAACATGATACCTTCAGGCGTTTGGAAATTGCTCCCAGGGATGAACCAGACTTGTGGAGGTCAATGTGGAGTTTTTTTAGGTCTTGGATTATTTCTTTTGATTTTCCCATGATGTCAAGCAAAGAGGCACTGAGTTTGAAGGTAGGCTTTGAAATACATCCACAGGTACACCTCCAATGGACTCAAATTTAGTTAATTAGCCTATCAGAAGTTTCTAAAGTCATGACAGCTGTTTAAAGGCCCAGTCAACTTCGTGTATGTAAACTTCTATCCAACTGGAATTGTGATACAGTGAATTTTAAGTGAAATAATCTGTAAGCAATTGTTGGAAAAATTACTTGTGTCATGCACAAAGTAGATGTCCTAACCGACCTAACCAAAACTATAGTTTGTTAACAAGAAATTTGTGGAGTGGTTAAAAAACAAGTTTTAATGAGTGTATTTAAGTGTATGTAAACTTACAACTTCAACTGTATGTTGGGTATAGTGTGTATATTTGTGTTGTATTGTACAGTGCGCATTTGGAAATGAGACCTAAATCTCAACTTGTCTTCCCTGTTAAAATAAAGATAAAACACACACGTGCACATGTAACAGTTTACCTTCCGTCCCTCTCCTCGCCCCGAACCAGACAAACTCTGCACACATAGACAACAGCCACCCTCGAAGCATCATTACCCATCATGCCACAAAAGCCACGGCCCTTGCAGAGCAAAGGGATCAACTCCTTCAAGGTCTCAGAGCGAGTGACGTCACCGATTGAAACGCTATTAGCTCCCACCATCGCTAACTAGCTAGCCATTTCACATCAGTTACACTCAACCCCCTTTTGACCTCATCCTTTCCCGCAGCAACCAGTGATCCGGGTGAGAAGCATCAATGTAACAGTTTCACCTTCCGTCCCTCTCTGGGCTCGAACCAGAGACCCTCTGCACACATACAACAGTCACCCTTGAAGCATTGCTACCCATCCCGACACAAAAGCTGCAGCCCTTGCAGAGCAAGGGGAACAACTACTTCAAGGTTTCAGAGCAAGTGACGTCACCGATTGAAACGCTATTAGCTAACTAGCTAGCCATTTCACATCGGTTGCACACACATGCATGTGAAGAGAAGCGGAGCGGCAGGGTAGCCAAGTGGCTAGAGCGTTGGACTAGTAACCGGAAGGTTACAAGTTCAAACCCCCAAGCTGACAAGGTACAAATCTGTCTTTCTGTTAACCCACTGTTCTTAGGCTGTCATTGAAAATAAGAATTTGTTCTTAAGTGACTTGCCTAGTTAATTAAAGGTTTAAAAAAAAAAAAAATTAAAAGAGCTCCTATCCCTGTACTGTATTTCTCTATGAAGAGGCAGTAGGCAGGCACATAGGGAATATGTGCATCTACATTATTCAGATGGTATGTATTCATAGGGGACAGACATATGGAAAGGGTATGTGCATCTACAATAGTATGTTATAAATTATGTAATGTTAGCGAGTGTGCCAGTTTCTGCAATCTATAAATAGTTCACAAATGAGAACAGCAATGGGGTCAATACTACCTAATCTGCCCAGTCTCTCTTTCCCTCCCTTGCTCCCCCTCTCTCCCCTGGCTCTCACTCTGACCCAGTTAGAGATTCCCAGTTACGAGCATGTACTTTTGCACTCGCTGATGTTTCACCCTATGAAAGCCCTCAGATCTGGGGATAGGGGCAAGGAGTTGATTTGGGCATCAGTTTCAACCATCTTTGTTTCTGTTTTACAGGTGTGTCTCCAGAGAAGGTGTGGCCTAAGGCAGCCACCAATGAGACACCTATCCTCGACTGCAGCCTGGAGACCAAGGCCACACCCTGCAACACAAATCAATCCTGGAGCCCTGTTTACCCTGATGACATCATCTCAAATAAATCCCAGCACCCCATTCTGTCTCTAACCCCTCCTCTCTTCGTGCCTCTGTATTCTGATTGGAACTCAGCTCTGGCCACCTGGGGCTTTGCCTGGGAAGTCCACATCTACGGTCTAGGATCTGTGTTCGCTGCATTAGGTCTGATATCTGTACTCTGCCTGTTAGGCCTGCCCCTGCGCTGCCCCCCTGGAAGCCCCTACTTCACCCTGCTGCATCTGTTCCTCCTGGCCACTGGAGGCACTAGAGCATTCACTCTGCTGTATGATGCTTATAGTCACCAGGACCGCCTGTCTGCTCTGGGCTCTCTCCTACTTTCTGAGCTACCCTTACCCTGCCTTACCTCTGCCTTCTCCCTCTCCTTCCTCCTCATCTCCCTCCGCTCTCGCATGCACCTCTCCCTCCCTTTCTCCCTCTCTCTCTCCCTCCCTCTCTCAGCTCTACCCCGGCCCTGTCTCTTGTTCTCCCTTTCCCTGTTGCACTTTGGGGCCTCCCTGGGCTCCATAACTCTCTTCCATGTCTTCCCCAGCCTCCCTGTCCTCCTCCTACTCCCCCAGGGAGTGTTCATTCTCCTCTGCCTGCTCCTCCCCTGCTCCTTCCTCCTCTTCTACTGCTTTGTACGACAAGACACCAAGCATGTCCAACGGCTGAGTGATGGTGAAGGAGAGGTAACAGGTTCCCCGGTGTTGGTGGGGCGGCCGTCCCGCTGCCCATTCGCTGAGGCTGGGGAGTGGAGCAGGGCGGCAGGGGCTGGGGTAGGAGGGTCTCTGTGCCTGTTAAGCTGTGGGGGGCTCCAGCTGTATGGGATGTTACATGCAATGGGGTTTGGAGGAGTGAGTGCTGGGGCGGGGTTTCAGCCCTGGCCTTGGTGGGGCTACCAGCTGGGCTGCAGGCTCTGTGAGGTGGGGGTGTGTCTGTCCTTGTCAATCATCGGCACTCATCCCCTCCTCTTCTGTTGCTCCAACTCCTGCCCCGGGACTAAACCCAACTGCAACCCCCGTCCGGGGTCCTGGGTGCAGCTGCCCTGTGCCTCACCCTCAGGAGGGCCTAGCCACCCCCTTCCCCTCTCCCCAGCCCTCCCCCCTCCCTACCCCTGGTCCCTTGGGAAGGAAGAGAAGGTGGTGGTGTGTGATGTCATCAGTAAGCGCCAGTCCGAAGCGTTCCCCCTTTATACACTAATGGACCCCCCCTCAAACGGACTGAACCTGCATCCCAACCTTAACACCCACCCTGGCCAGACCAGAACCTCAAGACACTCCCACCTCCCTGACCCTCCCAGCCCACCATGGATGCCTCAAGCTGGGGTTGCATCCCAGGGCTCTTCCCAGGCTAGTCTAGTTCTGGACACTGACTCCACAATGTACCTGCGCCCCCCCTCTCCAATCGACCTGTCCCGGAGCATAGACCAGGCCCTGTACAGCGAAACCCTGTTCCCCCACAGTCTCTTCAGTCATCCCAGGCTACTCCACGCATCCTCCAGCCTCTCCTTGAACTCCCCTGGCTCCCACCTCAGCCAGAGTGCCTCACAACCTGGACACAGCTCAGCCGACAGCTCCCTCTACCGGAGCACTTCCTGTAGAGATGTTGATATGTCTCCTACACGTCCTCCCCAGCCAGGGTGCTTCCTCCCAGGCCACGGTGATCCCATCTCTCCCCCTGAGCGCTGGTGGAGAGGTAGTAACTCCAGCTACATGTGCCAGGAATCCCTGAGTGGGTCTTCCCAGGGTCTGTTCTCCAGCCCGGGGACAGGAGGGGCGCATTCGCATCCCCACTCCACGAGAGGGCAGCTCCCCTCCCAGAGCAGTCTGCCCAGGATGCTCCCCAACCTCTCCCACCACAGACGCTACCGCACCCTCAGCTCCGCCTCGCAGGACAGTCAGGGGGAGGGGCGGCTGGCGGGCAGAGAGGACCTGAGTGAAAGCAGGTTGCTGGAACGGGATCTGGCCGTACAAGCCGAGTTCATCAACGTGTGCCGACAGATCGATGCTCTTAGCGTGTGCAGTGACACTATTGACCTGTAGGTCGATACTACTGGGTTTGAACCATGAGTCATCTATGCGCCACAAGACACTGTTAGTCTGCAGAGCTAAACCAATATATTTATCTGTTATGTAAGGACATAAGGATATGATGTAAAATGCACAGAGATTATATATTGACCTCTGGAGAGATCTAAGGACTTAACTGATAAGCTAACGTTTGTGTTTGAGTGGTTAACATTGAGCTCAATTAGCTTTTTCACTGCTACATCAGACGTGTTTGGAGGCATTACTATTAATTACAGTTTTCTGGGATTCTACATGTAGAAAATAGACATACGTTAGACTTAATTAGAACTAAATAAAGAGATACAGCTCTGTTTGATTAGTTATAAGTGTACAGTTATAGAGTTACAATATGTGCTAAATGAAACAACTTTCTGAACCAACCAATGTGGAGTAGATTAGAACACTAATGTCAGTGTAGTGTTGACGATAGCCATAGACATTTGCAAGATCACTTCATGCTTTAGTGGTACTTACTGGGGGAGAGTGAACATAGTGTAACAGATGCTGTCATACCTTACATTATATCAGTTTTTTTATTAAAACATTTGTTCTTATAAAGCATTTATAACTGGTGCCCTACCACAAGGGTATCTGTTTAAGTCGCAACAGCAATATCAACCAGGAGTTGTGTTAGAGTGTCCAAGTGCCAAATGTTGCTATGGAACCAACACCAAATCAATCTGAGAGATCTAACAACGTTTTTCAGACAGGAACTAATCTAACTGAAAACCAGCTCATCCTCTGATATTCACACTGACTTCAAACCTTTTTTCTACAAAGAGTATATGTGTCATACTGTACATACATCATTAAAGGCTGTGTAAAATTTTTTATTTGTAAATACAATGTACATGGAAAACATTTATACTGTATGACATGTATCATAGACAAGGTATGATAAACAAAACATTAAGTTTATGATGTTTGAAAACATAAGTCATTAATTGTAGTGTATGAACATACAACAGATACACTATAGATAATACTGTAGACCTTTAGGGATTCTCCAACTCTATACATTGTCATGAGCTTCAGGCCATATCACATGGAGTTGTTTCAGTTGAACTTACAGTACCTGTCAAAAGATTGGACACACCTACTCATTCAAGGTTTTTTCTTCATTTTTACTGATTTCTACATTTTAGAATAATAGTGACGACATCAAAACTATGAATTAACACATATGGAAACATGTAGTAACCAAAAAAGTATTAAAGAAATTAAAATATATTTTAGATTCCACCCTTTACCTTGATGACAGCTTTGCACACTCTTGGCACTATCCCAAACAGTTTCACCTGGAATATTTTTACAACAGTCTTGAAGGAGTTCCCACATATGCTGAGCACTTGTTAGCTGCTTTTCCTTCACTGTGCCGTCCAACTCATCCCAAACCATCTCAATTGGATTGAGGTTGGGTGATTTTGGAGGCCAGGTCATCTGATGCAGTACTCCATCACTCTCCATTGACCTCTGTGAAGCATTTATTTGGGCTGAATTTCAGAGGATGGTACCTAATAAACCTATCCTCCACAGCAGAGGTAACGCTGGGTCTTCCTTTCCTGTGGCGCTCCTCATGAGAGCCAGTTTCATCATAGCGCTTGATGTTTTTTTGCGACAGCACTTGAAGAAACTTTCAAAGTTCTTGAAATTTACCAGATTGACTGACCTTCATGTCTTAATAATTTGAGCTGTTCTTGCCATAATATGGACTTGGTATTTTACCAAATAGGGCCATCTTCTGTATAACACAACTGATTGGCTCAAACGCATTAAGAAGGAAAGACATTCCACAAATGTACTTTTAACAAGGCACACCTGTTAATTGAAATGCATTCCAGGTTACTACCTCATGAAGCTGGTTGAATGAATGCCAAGAGTGTGCAAAGCTGTCATCGGAGAAAAGGGTGGCTAACACTTTTTTGGTTATTTCATAGTTATTTCATAGTTTTGATGTCTTCACTGTTATTCTACAATGAAAGAAAAACCCTTGAATGAGTAGGTGTGTACAAACTTTTCGCTGGTACTGTAGGTGTTGAAAATTCAACATAGTTTGAAGTTTTTTTCAGTAGTCAGCAACAATAGTTAAAAATAGAAATAGTAATGAATTCAATGTCTGTTCATCTAGCTACCACAGATGTAAATCTGTAGTGTAAGCCTTGAGTGTGGTTTATGTTGCTATTAAACAGCTTACGCTTGGGATAAGAATTAAAAATGGAGTGAGGAGAAAGGGGTGAAATAAGGAGAAAGAGAAAAGGGAGAAAGGGAGAAAAGGAACGAGTGAGGGAGCAAGCATAACAAAGACCAAATTGTCCTCTGTTGGTGTGGAAAAAATATGCTGTCGCAATGTTAGTGATGACGTTATGGGCAGCAACTGATGTAATGATGTCATGTAATGTCAATCAGCTCATTGATCATGATAGGCCTACACAACATACATACACCAAATAAAGAGATCAGTAGATTAGTCAAATTCTTTATTCTGGTTTATGCAACAGCATGGTACAGCTTGAGTGAATTAAAAGCCAGAGATTGAGATCATCAGGATAGAACTAAATAAATAACACTAATAAAACATCTGGTCAGCTTTTGTGCAACTTTCAGCACCCATGGTTCACTTCACAAAGGTTAACACAACAGACAGAGTGGTTCTGTCGTTGCTGGTAGTTGACTAACTGATAGTGGTCTACTGTTATAAACTAGCTGCAGGTCTTCTACAGGAAGAAGATTTATGAAATGGAAGATGGATAAACAACATTTCTTCACTCACTGCCACCAGGTACAGATGTAGAATCTTCATTTGAGCCAGTTTGCTATAGCAGGAAAATAATCCTGCATCAACAGAAATGTTGAATTATTAAGTGGATCACTGGAGGTTGGTGTGGTAATGGCTGGAGCAGAATAGGTGTGGAATGGTATCAAATACATCAAACATGGTTTCCATGTGTTTGATGTCATTCCTCCCCTCAGCAGCCTCCACTGATGTGGATTATAATTTTAATTTTAATTTTTGAAGGGGTTGATACATTTTTTGTTGGGGCAAATCAAGTCTGACATTTTAAACTGGAAAATACAAACTTTAGACGCCTTTTTCAAACTCAAATGCACTACAAGCTTGCATTTCCTGCTGTTTAAGAACATTCTGAGCAACACAATTGTGATCAAATTAAGATCCTACATCTGCAGTAGCAGTACATGCAGCCTGGTTAACAAGATACTTATAGAAAGACATCCAGGGGTGGTTTCCAGGACACACACTCTCCATTGAGCATGATTAAGTCCATGCCTAGGGGCTTAGTCTGTGTTCAGGAAACCAGCCCTAGGTATATTACACGGTATACAGTATTATATTGTGGCCTACATATATATTCCTTTTCTCAAATCCACTCAAGTACTACAGTATATATTTACAAATACATCATATTATTAACAGTCTACTGATAAACTGAAGACGAGGCCAAAGTCACTGTACAATTATGCTCTCATCAGATAACACATCACAAAACTTTACACAAAGACAAAACAGAATTTGGGTATCTACTTTCTATTTGTTTTGTTTGATTCCAAACTGATGAGAATCCAGTGAGAGCCTGATTATAGCAATATCCACAGTGTAGACCGGTGATGTAGTCAACACACTAAACCTCGAGTCAGAGTCGAGTCCAAAGTCCCTAGTGTTAAAGTCCTTTATACTTGAGTCAAAGGTTCCTTGGTAGTGCTAAAAGCTGTGGTCCAACCATTTAAAAATCTCAATTGTTGTACATTGTAAAGATATCTACATAATACAGCACTCTAACATTTGCTGTTGTAGCTACTTTGTTAAATCATGCAACAAAGAGATTTTCTAACAACAAAATCACTACTGATCGAGTCCGAGTCTTCACTGGTCGAGTCCGAGTCAAGTCATAAGTCATGAAAATCGTGACTCGAGTCCAAGTCAAGTCCAAGTCCTGGGACCTTATTTATCAATATTGCGGTAGAAATGATGATAAAATACTACTTACGAAGGGAATTTAGAATGTTTAATAAGCTAAGCGTATGTCGCACGTCACTAATTCACAGGGGAGGCATTTTAACAAAAACATTTTTTATCAAAATGTGTTTTTTTGGCAGAAATGCCTTCTGGAATATGTGAACTAGCCTAGCTACAAAGCAAACGGAAAAGACATGCTACCGTGAAGTGTTTATCCATGTACACGGGTAAGAGTCTAGCTACATTTTCAGATATTATACATTTCTAATTTTGTCAGAAAGTCATTTTCATTGCAAGTTAAAGTGTACTGTTAGTTAGCTGGATCACTAGCTAACATTACGTGTATGATCTGTGTGGTAATATTATTAGGATCTTAGAAATCCATTTGCATTGCTAGTTGTAGCTCAATGTTAGCTAGCTAGCTTTGAACCTAGTTTGTTCGCTTTAGCTACCTGCATATTCATACTCTAGCATTTTATGCATAGTGACAAGCTATGACAATCCATTTGTACTGTAGCTATGGGTTGGGAATATAGTTCATTGTTTAGCCAGGTAGCTACACGTCTAAACAAGACTCCACTTTGCAAGAGAATGATTACTTGACCCATCAAGCTAGCCAGGTGTGTCTGAGGTTGATTATGGCCATTTATTGTATTTCAGGAACATGTGTACATGTTTAGACAATAGTGACCCATACACATAACTAGATGTGGCTGGGGGTGGTTGTAGCATTTCTTTCACATGACCCATCAATGTAGACAAGTGTCTGGGTAAGCATCATCTAATTATAAATGATTTTTATCTGGACACTTTAAAAGTCAGATTAGGATATGGGCCAAAGAGTAGATAAAGTGGAAATTGTAAAGAGATGGGTGGGGCTAAGGCTTAAGAGGGTGTGAATGATGCGGAATAGGTGTAGACAAAGAGCTCTCCAGTAGGTCTACCATGTACCAAAACATCCAAGGGGCCTTTCCTCAAAAGTGGGGTTACAAGTTTATAAACTTTCAAAGCAGAATGACTTTCCCATTGTTCCTCAACTGCAGTGTATGGCTGATATACCCATTAGTAGCTCTGAGTCTCTACTTTATTCCAATTTAAAAGTAAAAATATATTTTTTATGTTGCTACTAGAACCGAATCAAGCCGGTGGGTCACATACGGTCAAAATAATCTCTTTAAAGCCTGTGGGGAATACACAAAGCCATGAAATATAACCTACAACGGGCAAACAAAAAAAGCTATGAAAAAATATAATTTTCTGAGACTGAAATAGAGGTGCCTAGTGTCAGAGATTGAGTACAATCAAAATGTTTTACTTTGCTCACTCAGTTGTGGTTACCTGTACAAAGTAAAACATAGCTAAAAAGAGAGGACCATTAGGACAATTCAAGTCACTTTAGCAATGGCAAATATACTTAAAATGAGTAGCTAGACAACTCACTAATATGCCATCCGTCCTCAACAGCACCCTCCTGTAGGCATATACAGTGCCTTGCAAAAGTATTCATCCCCCTTGGCGTTTTTCCTATTTTGTTGCATTACAACCTGCAATTTAAATTGATATTTATTTGGATTTAATGTAATGGACATACACAAAATAGTTCAAATAGGTGAATAGAAATGGAAACAATTACTTGTTTTAAAAAATTTCAACAACGAAAAAAATACGGAAAAGTGGTGCGTGCCAAAGTTGTGGAGCCAAAGTTGTGGAGAACAAAGTTGTGGAGAAGTACAGATCAGTGTTGGGTTATAAAAAAATATCAGAAACTTTGACCATCCCACGCAGCACCATTAAATCCATTATTTAAAAAATTGAAAGAATATGGCACCACAACAAACCTGCCAAGAGAGTGCCGCCCACCCAAAAATACGGACCAGGCGAGGAGGGCATTAATCAGAGGCAACAAAGAGACAAAGATAACTCTGAAGGAGCTGCAAAGCTCCACGGTGGAGATTGGAGTATCTGTCCATAGGACCACTTTAAGCCGTACACTCCACAGAGCTGGGCTTTACAGAAGAGTAGCCAGAAAAAAAGCCATTGCTTAAAGAAAACTAGCAAACACGTTTGGTGTTCGCCAAAAGGTATGTGGGAAACTCCCCAGACATATGGAAGAAGGTACTCTGGACAGATGAGACTAAAATTGAGCTTTTTGGCCATGAAGGAAAACGCTATTTCTGGCACAAACCCAACACCTCTCATTACCCTAAGAACACCATCCCCACAGTGAAGCATGGTGGTGGCAGCATCATGCTGTGGGGATGTTTTTCATCGGCAGGGACTGGGAAACTGGTCAGAATTGAAGGAATGATGGATGGCACTAAATACTGGGAAATGCTTGAGGCAAACCTGTTTCAGTCTTCCAGAGATTTGAGACTGGGACAGAGGTTCACCTTCCAGCAGGACAATGACCCTAAGCATACTACTAAAGTAACACTCGAATGGTTTAAGGGGAAACATTTACATGTCTTGGAATGGCCTAGTCAAAGCCCAGACCTCAATCCAATTGAGAATCTGTAGTATGACTTAAAAGATTGCTGTACACCAGCAGAACCCATCCAACTTGAAGGAGCTGGAGCAGTTATGCCTTGAAGAATGGGCAAAAATACCAGTGGCCAGATGTGCCAAGCTTATAGAGACATACCCCAAGAGACTTGCAGCTGTAATTGCGGCAAAAGGTGGTTCTACAAAGTATTGACTTTGGGGGGGAGGAATAGTTATGCATGCTCAAGTTCTGTTTGTTTCACAAGAAAAAATATTTTGCATCTTCAAAGTGGTAGGCATGTTGTGTAAATCAAATGATACCAACCCCTAAAAAAATATTTTAATTCTAGGTTGTAAGGCAACACAATAGGAAAAATGCCAAGGGGGATGAATACTTTCACAAGCAACTGTGCCATTGCTGTTCTGCAGAATGAACGAGTTGTGCTTTCCACATGGCCACCTTGCCACCACATTCAACAACTTATTTTGCACATCACTTAACCTATCACCTGCAGATGAGTGGAAGCCTTTTCTGTTCACCTGCTGGCTGAGGCTGCATAGTTTAACTCATTTTGGGATGGTTCTTTTATGGCGATGTGGGGGCCATCCATTACTCCGTTCATATTTGGGAACGCTGATGGCAAAGAAACCCCTATTGACTTCAACCTGTTGTGCGATGGTGTATGGACATTTTATCGTTTTGCTGATGACTGCATCCAAAACATAGGCTCATCAAGGGCTGTGAGATGCCAATCGGCAAGCTCACCTTGAAAAGTTCCCGTTGGCAAAAACCAGAGGGTGGATAGCACTTGCATGTGCACCGGAATAGCATGTGTGAGTGCCTTTCTAAAGCAGGTCTTAAATAAAAATCGAATAAGATTGGTTTTGGGAAACGATATCTGATGAGCCAATCTGTACTTTCTGCAAAAAAGTCCCACCGATCTCTAAAAATGCACTCTCTGCAAAATGCAGCGTGTGCCGAAAGAGCAAGCTCAGCTAACTCTCGTTTGATTTCCCATCTGTCTTTTATAGTATTTCACCTGCACCTCTAATTTAACAAATGACTGTAGCCTACTTTATATGAATTATTATCATAAACAGATGTTCTGACATGGTCCAATTATACAGTACCAGTCAAAAGTTTGGACACACCTACTCATTCAAGGGTTTTTCTTTATTTTGACTATTTTCTACATTGTTCAATAAGAGTGAAGACATCAAAACTATGAAATAACACATATGGAATCACATAAGCAACCCAAAATGTAAAACTAATCAAAAACAATTTATATTCTCCAAAGTCGCCACCCTTTGCACTGATGACAGCTTTGCACACTCTTGGCATTCTCTCAACCAGCATCATGAGGAATGCTTTTCCAATAGTCTTGAAGGAGTTCCCACATATGCTGAGCACTTGTTGGCTGCTTTTCCTTCACTCTGCTGTCCAACTCATCCCAAACCATCTCAATTTGTTTGAGGTTGGTGATTGTGGAGGCCAGGTCATCTGATGCATCACTCCATCACTCTCCTTGATCTAATAGCCTTTACACAGCCTGGAGGTGTGTTTGGGTCATTGTCCTGTTGAAAAACAAATGATAGTCCCACTAAGTCCAAACCAGATGGGATGGCGTATCATTGCAGAATGTGGTATCCATATTGGTCAAAAAAAAAAAAATCGGTGTAACCAGCAAAGCAACCCACACCACCTCCTCCATGCTTCACGGTGGGAACCACACACTTGGAGATCATCCGTTCACCTACTCTGTGTCTCACAAAGACACAGCGGTTGGAAGCAAACATCTCACATTTGGACTCATCAGACCAAAGGACAGATTTCCACCGGGCTAATGTGCATTGCTCGTGTTTCTTGGCCCAAGCAAGTCTCTTCTTCATATTGGGGTCCTTTAGTAGTGATTTCTTTGCAGCAATTTGACCATGATGACCTGATTCACGCAGTTTCCTCTGAACAGTTGATGTTGAGATGTGTCTGTTACTTGAGCTCTGTGAAGCATTGATTTGGGCTGCAATCTGAGTTGCAGTTAACTCTAATGAACTTGTCCTTATCTCTTCTGCAGAGGTAACTGCAGCAGAGGTCTTCCTTTCCTGTGGCGGTCCTCATGAAATCCAGTTTCATCATAGTGCTTGATGGTTTTTGCGATTGCCCAATTTTCCGTATTGACAGACCATCATGTCTTAAAGTAATGAAAGGCTGTTTCCCTTTGTTATTTTAGCTGTTCTTGCCCTACTA
Source organism: Oncorhynchus kisutch (assembly GCF_002021735.2). Lineage (NCBI taxonomy): Eukaryota > Metazoa > Chordata > Actinopteri > Salmoniformes > Salmonidae > Oncorhynchus > Oncorhynchus kisutch. The sequence continues at coordinate 30,706,283 of NC_034195.2, forward strand.
TGTACTTGGTCTTTTACCAAATAGGGATATCTTCTGTATACCACCCCTACCTTGTCACAACACAACAGACTGTCTCAAACGCATTAAGGAAAGAAATTACACAAATTAACAAGGCCCACCCGTTAATTGAAATTCATTCCAGGTGACTACCTCATGAAGCTGGTTGAGAGAATGCCAAGAGTGTGCAAAGCTGTCATCAGTGCAAAGGGTGGCTACTTTGAAGAATATAAAATATATTTTGATTTGTTTAACGCTTTTTTGCTTACTACATGATTCCATATGTGTTATTTCATAGTTTTGATGTCTTTACTGTTATTCTACAATGTAGAAAATTGTACAAATAAAGATTCACAATGGAATACAATTAAATCGAAGAATGATTACATTTTTACTCAACACACAATTTCACACATTTTCAACATACAGAATATTTTCCCCATTCTATACTTGACAAGCAGTTCCCTTATTCCGCCACTTTGCACTGTGCCTATGCATTGTTATGGCTGTGCATAAATGTATGCACACTCTCAAGCAAAGTTCATAGTGATAAATCTCACACTGTGCATGGAAATGATCCCACACATGGTTTACCCACATATTTGATAAAATGAGGCCCCCGGACTCTAGTACTACAACACTGGTATAGCCTCCATGTGCAGTCTTAAGGCGCTGTGGTTATCCCTGATTTAAGGCTAGCGCTTACCTTATAGCTTATCCTAGTTTTGGTCCTCTCTACAGTAGAGCCACACAGACAGACCTCTAGGCTATTCCATACAGTAAAAAACACTACTGTACCTCCAAACCAGTGGAGGCTGCTGAGGGTAGGACTGCTCATAATAATGACTGGAACATAGCGAATGGAATCAAACACATGGAAACCATGCTTGGTGTATTTGATACCATTCCGCTCCAGCCATTACCAAGAGGCCGTCCTCCCCAATCAAGGTGCCAACTGTGCTCCATACACATCTGAGACCTAGGACCATGATCAACCAGAACTAGTTTAAAGAGTTAAAGGGTACATCAAACAAGGATTATTATGTTCAAACAGTCTCTCCCAGGACACAGTAGTCACAGTTCTACATTAGCTACGTACATATAAAAAAATCATCAAAGACTCCAGCCACCCCAGTCATAGACTGTCCTCTCTGCTACCACACGGCAAGCAGTACCGGAGCGCCAAGTCTAGGTCCAAGAGGCTTCTAAACAGCTTCTACCCCCAAGCCAGAAGACTCCTGAACATCTAGTCAAATGGCAACCCAGACTATTTGCATTCCACCCCCCCCCCCCCCCCTTCCACACTCTGTTGTCATCTATGCATAGTCACTTTAATTAACTCTACCTACATGTACATACTACCTCAACTAACCGGTGCTCCCGCACATTGACTCTGTACCGACACCCCCCTGTATATAATGTTATTTTTAATGCTGCTCTTTAATCACTTGTTACTTTTATCTCTTATCCGTACTTTTTGAAACTGTACTGTTGGTTAGGGGCTCGCATGTAAGCATTTCACTGTAAGGTCTACTGTTGTATTTGGCGCATGTGACTAATACAATTTGATTTGATTTATACAGCCCGATGGCTCTGTGCCTTAAGCCAATACATCTGACCATTGAAGCTTAGTCCCTAGTCCCTGTGGTTTATGTCATAACATCAATTAAGTCATAGGTCAGAGGTGACTCTTTGATCTCTCAAAAGCATCTTACACAACACAGAGAAAGAGTAGGTAGAGGTAGACAAGAGGGGTTGAGTCCAGGGGTCTTCCCTTGTATAGCCAAAGTAATGGTTGAACTGAGTAGTAGCTATGGTTAGGTCAGATGTGGTAACTTGGGTGGAGGTTGAGTAGTGGTTGTAGGTAGGTCAGATGTGGTAACATGGGTGGAGGTTGAGTAATGGTTGTAGGTAGGTCAGATGTGGTAACTTGGGTGGAGGTTGAGTAGTGGTTGTAGGTAGGTCAGATGTGGTAACATGGGTGGAGGTTGAGTAATGGTTGTAGGTAGGTCAGGTGTGGTAACTTGGGTGGAGGTTGAGTAGTGGTTGTAGGTAGGTCAGATGTGGTAACATGGGTGGAGGTTGAGTAGTGGTTGTAGGTAGGTCAGATGTGGTAACTTGGGTGGAGGTTGAGTAGTGGTTGTAGGTAGGTCAGATGTGGTAACATGGGTGGAGGTTGAGTAGTGGTTGTAGGTAGGTCAGATGTGGTAACATGGGTGGAGGTTGAGTAGTGGTTGTAGGTAGGTCACATGTATCCATTGTGCCTGGTGGCTGCTGGTGAGGGTACACTGGGTGCTGTTCGTGAGCTCACTCTCCCTCCTCCCTCAGTATAGCCGCTTCTCATAACTACAGGTAGACAACACACAGAGACAACTGTCAGGAATACAAGTCAAGCTTAATTGAAACTCATATTACACTACATAAACTAGATTGAGAGTTTTAAGAAATTGGTAGGGCTTTTAAAAAAGTAATGACCTTGATTTTTGGGTCTTCCTGAAAACAAAAAGGGACCAACAGAGAAAATTGCAGTAGGAAAAGAGTTAGAGTTGTGAGCACAGGGAGAATGTACTTACATGGCACAAAAGAATATCTATGATGAGAGCATGAGTCAGAGAAAGAGAGAAGACAGACATTGTGATGTTTTGCTTGCTTCAGTGCTACTGTTTAGCTCAGGGGTAGGAAATTCTATCCACAAATGGTCAGAGTAGGTGCAGGATTCTGCTCCAGCTAAAGCCGTGACACATCGAAAACAATAAATCAACCAATCATAGTCAAAAGTGAATTACTTGCATCTGCTGTTACTGCTTTGGCTGGAGAGAAAGCCTGCCCCCACAATGGACCTCGTATGGTACAACTGCCAATCCCCGGTTTAAGTAGCAACTCCTAAACAACATATAGCAAAGGAGATATGGACGCCTCTGGTGAGAACAAACACACCCACTCACACACTACCACCCAGGCCAGAGATAAAGATAAAGGACATCGGACACAGAATATGGGACACAAAAGTACAGGTTAGTCGATCACAGAGGAGAGTAAGCACAGGATCTACAACGAATACCACAGGACAGGATGTGTAAACGATGCCAGAGCCAGGCAGGGGCAGACTTACGAGTGGAGCCCGTGTACTCCCCCCTCAACCTGAGCTGACATGGTCCTCTTCTCAAACTTCAGCTCCCCAGAGTACATCATGGACCTGGAATAACATACAACAATACAATTATATCACAACAATGGAACAGAGAGACACAGATCATATCAAAGTGGAATACAATAACACTATCTAACATCTGTTCAGACTTACCGCAGTATGCAGAGGCTCTTGGCTCCGATGTCTTGGCAGCCATGTTGTATGCCAGCGATGAGGTAGGGGGCAAACTTATGGATAGAACCTTTATCCTGAACCGACCCTGACACACCCTGAGCCACCTTCACCTTGTCCCCCTCACTGTCGAGATAAACGCACAATCACAATATCCCTATTACTGCAAATAGACAACACACACACACACCTTCTCCTCCTCACACCTCTGGCCTTTGCCCTATTACTGGAAATACACAAGACGCACTGTGTCTCTCTCTCTACCTGAAGTAGCGTTTCTGGCTGCTGCTGTTCTTCTCCATGGCGTCCAGGGAGCCCATCCCGCGGTACTTCTTCAGCCGCACGCCATCTGAGAAGAAATACTCCCCCGGGGCCTCTGTGGTTGCTGCGAGCAATGACCCCATCATAACTGAAGGCACAGAAGTCAGAGGTGGAAGGAGGTGAAAGTTAGACCATCGATAGTATGGTGTACATTTTCCTGTTTGTGGGAAAAGGCTAATTATAATGCTCGGTGGGTTCAACACACACACACACAAATACACACCTGTGGATGCCCCAAGAGCAAGAGCTTTTACCACATGTCCAACGGTCTGGATGCCTCCGTCTGCAATGACGGGCACACCGAAGCGCCTGGCGTACTCTGCCACCTTGTACACTGATGTGCCCTGGGGACGCCCACACGCCATCACTGGCACACAATACAAACATAACACAAAGCAACATGTCAGCAATTTGACAACAAATAGTTTGTCTTTTTAACTAAACATTTGTACAAACTGTACACTCTCCTCCCTCCTCATTTGCGGTTCCTCCCCGGTCTCTCGTTACCTTCCTGGGTGATGCAGATGGAGCCGCAGCCCATCCCCACTCTCAGAGCGTCCACACCCGCATCGATCAGATTCTTAGCCTGGGCTGCAGTCACCACTACACACACACACACACACACACACACACACAGAGAGAGAGACAGAGATACAGAGATACACATAGAGAATGTAAATTGAGAATGGGGAAGGAAGAAAGAAAGAAAATGTGTGAGATTAAAATGAAAGAGACATTGCTAGAGAAGGTAGAGGAGACTCACCGTTTCCTCCCACCACCTGTAGTTCAGGGTATTTCTGTTTGATGTAGTTGATCATGTTGATCTGATAGACAGAGTTCCCCTGGGAGGAGTCCTACATGGTAAACAGACAGGGGTTAGAGAGGAGCGGAACCCAACGATAAGACAAGTAACCAAAAATACAATATAAACAACTCAACTTCCTCAGACCCACCAGCACTACCACGTCAACCCCAGCCTGCATCAGCAGGTCCAGTCTGCATTTGTCCTCCTCTCTGGTTCCGATGGCCGCTCCACACAGCAGCTGTTTCCTGGAGTCTTTAGAGGCAAGTGGGTAGTCTCGGTTCTTCTTCAAGTCTGTCCTGGCGATTATGGCAACTAGCTCATCACTGTCATTCACTATGGGCAGTTTACCTGAGAGAGACAGAAGTTCCAAACAAAGATTGATCTTTTGCCATGTCCTCTCTAAAGTGTCACTACAGGAAATGTTGTGTCACTACCATACAGTACCTTTCTTGCTGCGCTGCAGGATGTCGTTGGCCTCTTTCAGTGTGACGCCAGCTGGTGCAACCACTAAATCTTCCCTCTTTGTCATAGCCTGCAAGAATCAGCCATTCATGTAAACCTCACAGGAATAGTATTCAATTATACAAGAAATAGACTCATCCAGTTTACCATGTGTTTTGATAGTATATTGTCAATATTGGACGTGTACAAACAAACATGTCATCCCCACACACCTCTTCCAGGGGTCTGTCATGGTCTTTCTCTGAGAGGAAGTCAATGTCTCGGGAGGTGACGATGCCCACCAGCTTGCTGCCCATCTTGCCCGTCTCGGTGACAGGGATGCCAGAGAAGCCGTGGCGGACCTTGGCTTCGAATACGTCTCCCACTGTGTGGCGAGGACTCATCACCACGGGGTCTGTGATGAAACCCTGCTCAAATTTCTGACCACAAATAAATAAACATCATTCAGCGAATGTACATTTGTATTTATTAAAACTGTAAGTTTAAGTGTATTCATGTACTGTTACATTGTCAAATGACGTTGTGACATGAGACTTTATACTGTTGATGTAACGATCTATCAATATACTGTATATCATCATGTTGTCCCACCGCTAGCCACCATCTTACCTTAACCAAGCGGACCTCGTTGGCCTGGAACTCTGGAGTACAATTATGGTGCATGATCCCGATCCCGCCCATGAGCTATTACAAACAGAGCACTGACCAATCAGGGTTTGCCGAACAATCCAATCAGACTTCAATATGTGTCAACCAGAGTCCATGTATTACAAGACATATTTTATTTGTATTTATGGAAATAGATAAAAACTCATTACCACAATCGATAATACCACTAGTAAATTAAGTTTTATAACATATTTGTGGTCTTGTCTTATTGCTGTTGGCTGGCTGAGGAGATGAGGAGTGGCTCTATACTCACAGCCATAGCAATGGCCATGGAGGACTCAGTGACTGTATCCATGGGAGATGAGATGATAGGAGTCTTCAGGGTGATCTTCCTGGTCAGAGCTGAGGTCAGGTCCTAGAAACAGGAAGTAGAGGAGGAAATAGATAATTATCACATTACAGTGATCTGAGAAGAAAAACTTAACTACATAAATAATGACACCCTGTCACCAAATACCTGTGACTGGAAGGAAAGACCAATCTGAACATGCAACACCTCCTCATTGCCATTAGGTGGCAGCATGGACGTCAGCTGTCCCTGCTCAGTCCTGTATGTACAGTCATGTACAACAGGAGACATACCCTTCTGCCAGTAGAGAACAAATAAGCTAAAAACACCAGCACCTGTAGCCTACTAAAGCAATTGCCCCGGGCATGACTCTGACTCTCAGCCATGAGGGACTGGTGTTGCTATTCTCAGTGTTGTTGTGGAGTGAAGTGCTCTGGCTGGCTATGTAACAGCCGAGAGTGCGTGTGTGTGTGTGTGTGTGTGTGTGTGTGTGTGTGTGTGTGTACACACGTTATTCAACAGAGAAGAACATAAAGCAGCCTCCTGTTCTCCTCAGGGAGGCAGAGAGGACTACATGAGAGGAGTGGCTGCACACACACACAGGGCTATACTGGGCTGTGTATGTATGGGTACGACATCATATGCCAGAAAACAGCAATGGAGTTGACTAAAGCAGTAGCATGGCTATGATACTGTAGCTTCTGTTGTTAATTAGCAAATAAAAGGTTAAGCAGACACACTGGATACTCACCACTTCATCAGAAATAAAGTCTATGAAACCAGGCAGAATCAGGAAATCACTGTAGAGGGGGGAGAGGGACAACAAAAATAAATAACAGAGAGAATATTGTGCCGTCTACGAATACTGACATATCACGTTGTCCTGAAAGGTGGATACACATCATTCTGCCAAACAGTGAGGGAACTGTTGTGTGAACACTTCGCACGCCTTGCGTCCCAGCACCAGTCCCTTGACCCCTGCCCAGCACAGAGTCACATCCCTACACCCTCAACCACTTTGCATATCACACACACTCACACAGACTGGAAATAGAGCCTTTTCCTAATCCTCCCACTGTACTATGTGAGGATATGATGTTCTCTCTGTATAAATCTCCATTAGGACTGATAACACAAGCCTAATATACTCATTCTAATTTGAAAATAAAATATTCCTCTTATGTAAGGCTGCATAATGATGATTATTCTACTGGTCTGGTCTCACCATATCATTACAGCAGTCAATGAATGTTTTTACTCTGTCAGTATCACACTAACACATATAAGGTCTTACTGAACGAAAGGTCGAAGTGGGTCTCTGCTGAGAGAGGATTTGTTATATCTATGATACATTAGTGTGGTCATTAAGATAATACACCAGCCATATCTATACATATTCAGCCATCTATGAAATGTTTCAAATTTAGGTGGAGGAGCACATGTCTACTAGTATCAGAACTAGGCCTACTACATATCATACTAATTTGAGTGTCCCGGATGTACTGTATGTTTACTATGCTGATCTATGAGACCAGGCTGAGTCACTCTCTGTCATACACTTTCAATTGGTATGGAATGTATTAAAAAAAATCTTACTTGTATGTGAGTCCATCCCCGATAGAGAAGAGCTGCTGAGCCGTCAGTCCATCTTCAGGCACGTACCCTGTCCCTCCACTGATCAGGTAGTCGGCCATGCTGGAACACACACACACACGCAGTATATATACAGTACATGTGTGTATATATAAACTCAGCAAAAAAAGAAACGTCCTCTCACTGTCAACTGCGTTTATTTTCAGCTTAACATGTGTAAATATTTGTATGAACATAAGATTCAACAACTGACATATAAACTGAACAAGTTCCACAGACATGTGACTAACAGAAATGGAATAATGTGTCCCTGAACAAAGGAGGGGGGGTCAAAATCAAAAGTAATAGTCAGTATCTGGTGTGGCCACCAGCTGCATTAAGTACTGCAGTGCATCTCCTCCTCATGGACTGCATCAGATTTGCCAGTTCTTGCTGTGAGATGTTACCCCACTCTTCCACCAAGGAACCTGCAAGTTCGCGGACATTTCTGGGGGTAATGGCCCTAGCCCTCACCCTCTGATCCAACAGGTCCCAGACATGCTCAATGGGATTGAGATCCGGGCTCTTCTCTGGCCATGGCAGAACACTGACATTCCTGTCTTGCAGGAAATCACGTACAGAACGAGCAGTATGGCTGGTGGCATTGTCATGCTGGAGGGTCATGTCAGGATGAGCCTGTAGGAAGGATACCACATGAGGGAGAAGGATGTCTTCCATATAAACGCACAGCGTTGAGATTGCCTGCAATGACAACAAGCTCAGACCGAAGATGCTGTGACACACCGCCCCAGACCATGACGGACCCTCCACCTCCAAATCGATTTTTCTCCAGAGTACAGGCCTCGGTGCCACTGTGAGGATGATCAGCTGTCCGTCCTGTCTCCCTGTAGCGCTGTCTTATGCGTCTCACAGTACGGACATTGCCATTTATTGCCCTGGTCACATCTGCAGTCCTCATGCCTCCTTGCAGCATGCCTAAGGCACATTCACGCAGATGAGCAGGGACCCTGGGCATCTTTCTTTTGGTGTTTTTCAGTAGAGTCAGTAGAAAGGCCTCTTTAGTGTCCTAAGTTTTCTTAACTGTGACCTTAATTGCCTACCGTCTGTAAGCTGTTAGTGTCTTAACGATCGTTTCACAGGTGCATGTTCATTCATTATTTATTCATTATTTATGGTTCATTGAACAAGCATGGGAAACAGTGTTTAAACCCTTTACAATGAAGATCTGTTAAGTTATTTGTATTTTTACGAATTATCTTTGAAAGACAGGGTCCTGAAAAAGGGACGTTTCTTCTTTTGCTGAGCTTATATATCACACACAGTGAATTCGGGAAGTATTCAGACACCTTGACTTTTTCCATATTTTGGCTCGGGGATTCGAACTTGTAACCTTTCGGTTACTAGTCCAACGCTCTAACCACTAGGCTACCCTGCCGAAATGATTGCCCTTTTTTTTAATGAAATCACATTTAAATAAGTATTTACTCAGCACTTTGTTGAAGCACCTTTGGCAGCAATTACAATTGGGTCTTCTTCTCTACAAGTTTGGCACACCTGTATTTGGGGAGTTTCTCCTATTCTTCTCTGCAGATCCACTCAAGCTCTGTAAGTTTGGATGAGGATTGCCGCTGCACAACTATTTTCAAGTCTCTCCAGATGTTTGATCGGGATCAAGTCCGGGCTCTGGCTGGGCTACTCAAGGACATTCAGAGACTTGTCCAGAAGCCACTCCTGCGTTGTCTTAGCTGTGTGCTTTGTGTCGTTGTCCTGTTGGAAGGTAAACCTTCGCCCCAGTCAGAGGTCCTGAGCAGGTTTTTCACCACTTTGCTCCTTTCATCTTTCCCTCGATACTGACTAGTCTGCCAGTCTGCAACTGACACCTCCCTCTGCAACTGGATCCTGGACTTCCTGACGGGCCACCCCCAGGTGGTGAGGGTAGGTAGCAACACATCTGCCATGCTGATCCTCAACACTGGAGCTCCCCATGGGTGCATGCTCCCCATGGGTGCATGCTCAGTCTCCTCCTGTACTCCCTGTTCACCCACGACTGCATGGCCAGGCACGACTCCAACACCTTCATTAAGTTTGGTTACCTGGACTATATGCATTGTGGGCCCCGCCCCGCAAACCCTATTTTACACTGCTGCTCCTCTCTGATTATCATATATGCATAGTCACTTTAACTATGCATTCATGTACATACTACCTCAATTGGCCCGAACAACCAGTGCTCCCGCACATTGGCTAACCGGGCTATCTGCATTGTGTCCCACCACCCGTCAACCCCTCCTTTTACGCTACTGCTACTCTCTGTTCATCATATATGCATAGTCACTTTAACCATACCCACATGTACATACTACCTCAATAAGCCTGACTAACCGGTGTCTGTATATAGCCTTGCTACTGTTATTTTCTAATGTCTTTGTACTGTTGTTCTTTTTCTTCACTTACCTACACACACACACCTTTTTTTCGCACTATTGGTTAAAGTCTGTAAGTAAGAATTTCACTGTAAGGTCTACACCTATTGTATTCAGCGCAAGTGACAAATAAACTTTGATTTGAAAAACATCACCACAGCATGATGCTGCCACCACCATGTTTCACTGTAGGGATGGTGCCAGGCTTCCTTCAGATGTGACATTTGGCATTCAGACCAAAGAGTTCAATCTTGGTTTCATCAGACCAGAGAACCTTGTTTCTCATGGTCTGAGAGTCCTTTAGGTGCCTTTTGGCAAACTACAAGCGGGCTGTCATGTGCCTTTTACTGAGGAGTGGCTTCCATCTGGCCACTCTACTATAAAGTCCTCATTGGTGGAGTGCTGCAGAGAGGGTTGAGCTTCTGGAAGGTTCTCCCATCTCCACAGAGGACCTCTGGAGCCATGTCAGAGTGACCATCGGGTTCTTGGTCACCTCCCTGATTAAGGCCCCTCTCTACCTGATTGCTCAGTTTTTCTGAGCGACCAGCTATAAAGAGTCTTGGTGGTTCCAAACTTCTTCCATTTAAGAATGATGGAGGTCACTGTGTTCTTGGGCACCATAATTTTTATGGTACTCCTCCTCTACAATCAGAAAGGGGATTAATCAGAGAAATTACTTTACCCAAGTCCTCAGCAGTCCAATCCCTGTTCCTTTTGCATAATATCAGTCTGTCCCTGGTGTTTTTCCTGGAGAGAAGTGGCTTCTTTGCTGCCCTTCTTGACACCAGGCGATCCTCCAAAAGTCTTCACCTCACTGTGCGTGCAGATGCACTCACACCTGCCTGCTGCCATTCCTGAGCAAGCTCTCTACTGGTCGTGCCCCGATCCCGCAGCGGAATCAACTTTAGGAGACGGTCCTGGCGCTTGCTGGACTTTCTTGGGCGCCCTGAAGCCTTCTTCACAGCAATTGATCCGCTCTCCTTGAAGTTCTTGATGATCAGATAAATGGTTGATTTAGGTGCAATCTTACTGGCAGCAATATCCTTGCCTGTGAAGCCCCTTTTGTGTAAAGTAATGACGACGGCACGTGTTTCCTTGCAGGTAACCATGGTTGACAGAGGAAGAACAATAATTCCAAGCACCACCCTCCTTTTGAAGCTTCCAGTCTGTTATTCGAACTCAATCAGCATGACAGAGTGATCTCCAGCCTTGTCCTCGTCAACACTCACTCTAACAAGAGAATCACTGACATGATGTCAGCTGGTCCTTTTGTGGCAGGGCTGAAATGCAGTGGAAATGTTTTGGGGGGATTCAGTTCATTTGCATGGCAATTAATTTGCATGCAATTAATTGCAATTCATCTGATCACTCTTCATAACATTCTGGGTATATGCAAATTGCCATCACACAAACTGAGGCAGCAGACTTTGTGAAAATGTATATTTGTGTCATTCTCAAAACTTTTGGCCACGACTGTACTGTACGTAGTTGTCTTTCTACAGCCCCTAATGATATGAATGGATAGGGGATAACATCAAAACAACACTAATTTACCTTCAGTGTGGTTGTTTACCTTTCAATTAGATAAATAGCTTGGCTCTGTAATCTGGAAATGTTGATGAACCTACAGACTCTATAACCCTGTCAACGGAAAGTCTTTCACTCTGTGTGACGGTCAAGCAGCAGGTAAGAGGCTTTAGTTACGTCACTGTCTCCTGATAGCAGATAACTGGGATTTATAAAGCTCACTGACAACGTCAATGACAACACCTTGACTGGCAGATGGATGTTTGGTAGTTCATTAATGTAGATGAAAGCCAGTAATTCACTAGGCCAGTGGGGTCTGGCACCTGGGACCGAGCTAGGGCCTAGTTGTTGACTGATGGTTAGAGCAATTGGAGTTTAGATGATGATGAATGGTATAGGCGGACTAGTTTTGTTTGTTACCTGTGTGTGTGCGAGTGTGTGTCTGGCTCACCTTTCAGGTTCGTATCCGGCTTGGATGCGTGTGGCATTGTATCTCTGCGCGGCCGTCTCGTGCCCGTGGCCGTGAGGGTTGGTGTGCGTGTAGGCTCCACGAGGGTTGGAGTTGGGGTGTGTGTGTTCCCCTTCACGGGGCGAGAGGCGCGGCATGGCAGGCTCAGTGTCACCAACTATACGACGGTAGTCGATCTGGTAGGTGTCTTGCTCAAGCTCACCAAACTGGTCGTAGCCTTGACCCTCCATCTCTGAGAAATCCAGGGCTAAGGCCTCCACGGTCGTCGTCTCTCACACACAGACCTGACTGACCCCTTTCACACACACACACACAGACCTGACTGACTCCTTTCACACACACACACACAGACCTGACTGACTCCTTTCACACACATACACAGACCTGACTGACTCCTTTCACACACACACACAGACCTGACTGACTCCTTACACACACAGACCTGACTGACTCCTTTCACACACACACACACACACACACACACACACACACACACACAGACCTGACTGACTCCTTTCACACACACACACCTGACTGACCCCTTTCACACACACACACACACACACACTCATACACACAACCTGACTTACCTCTCACACACATACACAACCAATGCCTCTGACACACTTGAGGCCTCTATCAAGTCTCACATGCACATCAAATGCCTTACAATTACAATGCCTCATTCACACACACCTGGCATATTACGGACACCTGCACACCCAACGCCACTAGAACAGACTTCCCCAGAGTGTGTTCTTTCTCTAACACACTGCTTACATGAGTGGCCTGTGTCTATTCACTGCCACAGTCGTTATCAGAAAAACACAGACACACTGTCTCACAACTGTGTCAATTAAATAGCACTCCTCTAAATCCTCCTGTCTCTGTCTTTGGGGTGTTCTCCTGTCTCTCTGCAGAGACAGTCTATGGGAGATAAGGCCTAAAAGTGGGAGCTCTGGTGGTCCTGAGACTGATGTACAGAAAGATGGAGAACTACCTCTCTCTTCGTTAGACAGAAGTAGGGAGGGTGGGTCACGCTGCAGGCTCAGGAGTCCTCTGAGGAGGATACAGTTGCAGTGAGCTGAAATCCTAGGTCCTGGGTGAGGCTGAGTGAGTGTCCCCTGGATGTCCTCCGGTCAGGCAGGGTGGTGAGTCCCAAAGGGGAGAGGGAGCTAGGAGGGTAGATCAGCCCCCCTAAGGCCTGGAGAGCTTTGGAAGCTGAGCTAGTGGAAATGTGAGAGCAGTTTGTTCCTGAGACTACCAGCCTATTTTTCCTCCTCTCCTGGCTTAGCTCTGTTTGTGACAGTTGTAGACGTCAGTCCTACAAAGAGGATTGGAGGAATTAAAGCAGGAGGGGCAACTGGCTGGAGGGAGAGATGAGATAGGGAGTGAGAGTTCAGTGAGAGAGAAGGGGTGGAGGGAAGGGTTGGGAGTGGAGAGCTGTAAAACACACTTTCCCAGTATCTCCATGGTGAGGGGTGTGTGTTATCAGTCTCAGACTGTATTTTGTAGGCAGGTTACCTAAATGTAACTCTGTGCTCTGCTGAAACCATTGACTGAGGGGAGAGTGACTGGGTTGCTAGGGGCATTTTCAGGAACATCATCTGCAGATGATTAGTGCTTGTGACAGTTGCTGAGGGATTGGACCAGCAAAGCCTATTTAATACTCACTTACAGTCTCTTTCTCTCCCATTCTCTTTCTTTCTCCAGTAGCCTCTCCCCTCTAATCCCATTGACCATATTGAAAAAAAAAGTAGTCTTATTTTACTCTATGGATGTAGGCCGATCTGTATTCTACATGTAATACAAACATGCATTTCCTTACATAACACAATGGAACGCCACAAGTATATTTGTATCCGAACTTCCACCACTTTGTGCCCTGCTGGACTCGCCCCAAGTGGCATCCGTGATGATGACGTCTAATAAACGTGACAGCCACTGCAGTTGTAAAGACGCGACGAAAATGGCTACGTGTGTAATGCTACGTTGCTTGTCTTCCAACTTTACCTCTGCCATGCCCTTTCTCTACAGTTCGGCACAGCTAACTCCCTCTCGGCTGGTATCCAGGGCATATGTACTACGGACTCTGTTCACTACCACCCGACTCTCATCAGGTACTTGGTTGTGGACCTCGCAACACAGGTGGCTAGCTAACACGCTAACGTTAGCTAGTTCATAACAAGGACGTTCTTGTTTTGCATAGCACGGACATAACGTAGCTAGTTAGCTAAGCGTGTAGATTAGAAGTAGACGAATAACTGTTTTTAGGTTTGTCGACTTATGTGTAGCTACTCGAACTAATTGCAATTTTCGCCTGAATTCCACAGCTCTTAAATTCACAGACAAACACGAATGGATACGAGTAGAGGGGGAGGTAGGGACGGTTGGCATCAGCAAATTTGCTCAGGTGGGTTGTTCTCGAGGCATGCTATCACTATTTCTTAAAGACATGTTTCGGTACCTGAGTGACAAATAAATTATTTAAACCTGCTTTGGGCTGGATGTGTCAATGTATAGTTCATACATGCAAAATTAGCCATGAAAGTGACTTTTCTTGAATCTGTGCCATGCCATTTTCACTACATACCCTAGCAATTAGAGTGTAGCCAATGAGCTTCTTCAGCTTTTGAGTGACAACTAACAAAAGGCCTTCTCAGCGATATCCAAGGAGTTTGCAGGGTGGACACAGCAGAGAGAGGAAGCAATGATGTGTTGCACATACGTGACCTAGTATGCAAATTTCGTGGACCTCTTTTGGCTTGTGAGTGCTAATTTCAGAACTACTGGCTAAAAAGTATACACAAGTACCGGACAATCTCTTTAAGAGCCCCATTGGGACCTGTGGTCTTCTTACCAACCCACTGTTAGTATATGTTGGTGCTTCCAACACATCATGAATCATCAGTGTTGTTGGGACTGACACGTCTCATTTAATTGGTCAAATCTAAATGTGTCCTGCAGGAGGCTCTAGGAGATGTGGTGTACTGTGGACTACCAGAGGTTGGCACACAGCTGGCACAGACTGGTAAGCATCAAATCAAATGAGCAGATGTTAATGCGAGTGTAGCGAAATGCTTGTGCTTCTAGTTCCGACAATACAGTAATAACCAACGAGTAATCTAGCCTAACAATTTCACAACAGCTACCTTATACACACACAAGTGTAAAGGGGTGAATAATATGTACATAAAGATATATGAATGAGTGATGGTACAGAACAGCATAGGCAAGATGCAGTTGGTGGTATAGAGTACAATTCAGTTAGTCCGTGATGTGTACGCCGAGGAACTTAAAACTGTCTACCCTCTCCACTACTGTCCCGTCGATGTGGATAGGGGGGTGCTCCGTCTGCTGTTTCCTGAAGTCCACAATCATCTCCTTTGTTTTGTTAACGTTGAGTGTGAGGTTATTTTCATGACACCACACTCCGAGGGCCCTCACCTCCTCCCTGTAGGCCGTCTCGTCGTTGTTGGTAATCAAGCCTACCACTGTAGTGTCGTCTGCAAACTTGATGATTGGGTTGGAGGCGTGCATGGCCACGCAGTCGTGGGTGAACAGGGAGTACAGGAGAGGGCTCAGAACGCACCCTTGTGGGGCCCCAGTGTTGAGGATCAGTGGGGTGGAGATGTTGTTACCTACCCTCACCACCTGGGGGCGGCCCGTCAGGAAATTCAGTTGCACAGGGCGGGGTCGAGACCCAGGGTCTCGAGCTTGATGACGAGTTGAGGGTACTATGGTGTTAAATGCTGAGCTATAGCATTCTCACATAGGTATTCCTCTTGTCCAGATGGGTTAGGGCCATGTGCAGTGTGGTTGCGATTGCGTCGTCTGTGGACCTATTGGGGCGATGAGCATATTGGAGTGGGTCTAGGGTGTCAGGTAGGGTGGAGGTGATATGGTCCTTGACTAGTCTCTCAAAGCACTTCATGATGACGGAAGTGAGTGCTACGGGGCGGGGCACTAGTCGTTTAGCTCAGTTTACCTTAGCTTTCTTGGGAACCGGAACAATGGTGGCCCTCTTGAAGCATGTGGGAACAGCAGACTGGGATAAGGATTGATTGAATATGCCTGTAAACACACCAGCCAGCTGGTCTGCGCATGCTCTGAGGCTGGGGATGCCGTCTGGGCCTGCAGCCCTGCGAGGGTTAACACGTTTAAATGTTTTACTCATGTCGGCTGTAGTGAAGGAGAGTCCGCAGGATTTGGTAGCGGGCCGTGTCAGTGGTACTGTATTGTCCTCAAAGCGAGCAAAGAAGTTTAGTCTGTCTGGGAGCAAGACATCCTGGTCTGCGACGGGGCTGGTTTTCTTTTTGTAACCTGTGATTGACTGTAGACCCTGCCACATACCTCTTGTGTCTGAGCCGTTGAATTGCGACTCTACTTTGTCTTTATACTGACGCTTAGCTTGTTTGATTGCTTTGCGGAGGGAATAGCTACACTGTTTGTATTCGGTCATTTTTCCGGTCACCTTGCTCTGGTTAAAAGTGGTGGTTCGCGCGAATGATGCCTTCAATCCACGGTTTCTGGTGTGGGAATGTTTTAACAGTTGCTGTGGGTACGACATCGCCAATGCACTTGCTAATGAACTTGCTCACCGAATCAGCGTATTCGTCAATGTTGTTGTTTGACGCAATGCGGAACATATCCCAGTCCACGTGATCGAGGCAATCTTGAAGCGTGGAATCAGATTGGTGGGACCAGCGTTGAACAGACCAGAGAGCGGGAGCTCATGACCTGGCCTATCGCTGTCCTCTTTTTAGATGAATTTGGAGCATTGGAGAGTGTTAAGGCAGCCAGTGAACTGTACTCTCCTCTAACCGGGGAAGTAACAGAGGTCAACACACTCCTGGCAGACAACCCCGGCCTCGTCAACAAGTCCTGCTACAAAGACGGTGAGCACACACACACCCGCCCGCAGACATACATCGAGCTCCAAAAGTATCCGGACAGTGACACTTTTTTTGCTGTTTTGGCTCTGTACTCCATAACTTTGGATTTGAAGTGATACAATGACTGAGGTTAGAGTGCAGACTGTCCGTTTTAATTTGAGGGTATTTTCATCCATATCGGGAAAACCATTTAGAAATGACAGCATTTGTTAGACGCACAAATATACAAGAGATGTGTGCTTCTGTAGCTTTCACAATTCATTCAGGATTATCCGTAATCATGGTAGCATCCACATTAATGTAGAAGTCTTTAGAAACATATATTCTTATTAACAATAAAAGTCACTCCAAAATGACTTATTTACCATTCATTTCTATTGGGCACAAAATAATCTGAAACGCAACCAAAACAAACAACAAATGCATCCAACAAATTTGTAGAGTCACAAGCTTGATGTAATCATTGCGTGTTGTGAATATGGGACCAAATACTTTGGACTACTTTAATACACATAGGTGAATTTGTCCCAATACTTGGGGGGGGGGGGGGGACTGTACAAAAGGTTAACGATCTACCAATATGGATGAAAATACCTTCAAATTAAAGCTGACAGTCTGTAGTTTAACCTCATAGTAGTTGTATAATTTCAAATCCAAATTGCTGGAGTACAGAGCCAAAACAAAATTGTCACCGTCCCTATACTTTGAGCTCACTGTATATGCCTGCACTAGTCTAAACACATTCTTGACATGCACACAAACACATATCAGTGATTATTTTAGAAATAATATTCAAACAAGGCCTGTGACTAGGCTCACCTCTGACTTCTAATCCTTGCTGGGACAGGATGGCTGATGAAGATGACCATTGCTAACCCTAAGGAGCTGGATGCTCTGATGGATGAGAAGGCTTATGAGAGATACATCAGATCCATAGAAGACTAGCATCCAAGACACAACCCTCATCACCCCCTCACCTGCCTAGCAATCCCTACTAGAGAGGAAGTGCACCAGTTGTGCCGGGAGTCAGATGTGACACTACACCGGGAAACCACCAGAAATGCCAGAGAAGCAGCAGAGCTCATCCATGTTGACTTGCCAGTGTTATTGTGGTCTGAATGTTAAGTCTTTAGTGTACTGGTAATGACTATGACCTAATGGGGATGTTGGGAGCAAATGTCTTACACATGTGGCATGACGTACTGTACATGGCTGATGTAGTGATACTGTACGAGTCCTGATGCATTCTCTGGCTGAATCTCAAGTCTTATCCTTGATTCCTTGTGTCCTTTCTCCACCTCCTTAAAACATTAGAGGGTTTCATTATGTTTTGAGGAGCTAAGGACACAAAATAATTGAGGAAAATACTTGAAGATTAATCCTCAGTCTTCCACTCAAAGCCTTCCCCAAGCACAGGGGATGAGGAACTTTTGCTGCATTCATAATTAAGTGAGAAGTTGTTAATTATACCAGTTGGATGTATTCACATGCTTTTAACTAATTGAGAAATTGGATGATAGATGAGTTTCCCACTAGTAATTATGACTTGTAGGGGTGTTTAAGTGGATTTTCCCAGTTGTGTGTGGTAAATACCACCTTCCCACTTGGTTATGAATGCAGCATCAAGACTGAACACTACTGGGAAAAACAGTGCAATTCTGAGGACTATCAGCTGTCTGGATCAGTCCATCTGGTAGGGGAGGGGGAAGGGCTAATAATAAAGCACTTTGGATCTGGAGCAGGCTGGTTTCTACTGTATGTTGTTGTACGTCTGTATGCCCAGGCACTGAAGATTACATAAAAATAAAACTCTTGACTTGCACTTCCTTGTGTGTTTACTGAGTGCAAGTCCTGTCCACTTCATCCCCCCTGAGTACTTTTACTGAGATGTCTGTGTAGCTTCTGATACTAGTTTGGAAAGACGGCACTTAAAGATTGTATTTTTCATTCATGTTTATATTTGCTTGAATTCCTTAGTACAAATATTGCACTTTAACACAATGACACCTAGTAGCAGTGCTTGCAGTTGATTCAGCCTGCGTTACTGAATTATGACTGGTAAAGGACTAAAATGTAAACCAATTAATTTAAACAGCAGTTTTTCCTTGTTACACAGACTAACCACACTGTTCCCGCACCGATGACATGGATGTTGATTAAGGCAGCCCCCCCACACCTCTGATTCAGAGGAGTTTGTTTTACATTGCAGTTGAATGCATTCAGTTGTACAACTGGCTAGGTGTACCCTTAAACTCTAACCCATGATGTGGTACCTAGTTTTGCAACAGTTCTATCAGTGTAGGCTGATCTTTAACCCCTGCCCTCTTGGTCATCTGTGAAACGTAGCCACTGCCCCAGGCACAGAGGATAACCTGGCCTTAGCAGCAGGGGTCCTCCTAACCCTTCCCTGGGCCATATGGGGGTGTGCCAGTCCCTCTATCTTTCTCTGGTCTCTCCTGTCTCTCCCTCCCCTCTTTCATCACGCTGGTCATGAAGTCTGTCTGGTTCATGAAGGCTATGGTCTCGACTCACATGGGGGTTAGAGGCAGCATCCGGGTCTGGATCGTCTGATTGGTGTTTGAACTCCATGCGGGTGATGACAGGCAGGAGGAACTGCCTATCTGTGTTGACCACGAATCCCTGAGAGAGAAGTTGTCACTAACTCAATTTAGCTAAATTCCCAGTGTGACATTTGTACATAAAATACACAATTATAAAATGGCTAAAGGCATTAAAAAAACATTTAGGAAAGGAAAGAAATCATACAGGAAAAATAGTACTGAGGACCAGTCATGTGACACAATACAATAGAAGCAGTGAGTTGATGCACACCCAGGGCCTTCGAGACCGGGGGGGGACCAGGTTCACGTACTCCCCAAAATGCCTCCTCACCAACTTCATGTCCTGGAGAGAGAGGCTCCTTTCCTCCAGATCTGTCAGTGTAGAGCAATAAGGGAAGTGTAACACTCACAATTCTATACAGAGAAACACATGAGAGTTGAGTTAACTTAGGAGCAAGGCTATGGTAGGGTTATGGTAACTACAGTAAGGTTAGGTTCAGGTTATTACAATGAGGTTAGGATAAATTTGGTAAGATAAGGGTAACTATGGTAACTACTAACTTACCGGTGCGGCACAGCATGGAGGCTGGACACTTACAGGGTTTGTGTATGAAGTCATCAGGCACAGCAGCCAGCTCAGGGCACCACGTCCTGGCGTAACTTCCGTTAGGGTCACAGGTCATGGATGCATGACAAAGTTCCAGTGGTCCAGACCACACATGCCTCCATTCTGCCACATCACGGCATTTTTGGCCATGTCAGCATCTACCAGGGTGTCCTACACACACAGTAAAATGTGAATTAAACAGACAAAGCTCTACAGCTCTATATTCTGGTGTGTGTGTTCACCTGGAACCAGCAGTATCCATCCTGCCATGGTAGATGGAGGTAAACTATGAGGAAAGATAGTTGTTCATCCATTCAGTCAGCCACAGCTGTCTACTATACGCAGGGGTGGGCAGTTCCAGTCATCAAGGGCCTGATTGGTGTCACAGTTTTTCCCCAGCCCCAAATAACACGCCTGACTCCAATAATCACCTAATCATGAGCTTCAGTTTAGACTGCAATTTGATTAATCAGCTGTGTTTGCTAGGGATGCAGAAAAAGTGTGACCAATCAGGCCCACTAGGACTGGAGTTGCCCACCCCAACCTGTCCTGCCTCTCTGCCGTGCCTTCAGATGGTCCTGCTCACTACTCCACCGAAGGGCCTGTTTGGACAGAAACCAGGAAGCTAGTAAGTGTTCTGCTTTCATTGGATACAAACCAGGAAGAGGATCAGTGTTAACCCTGCCCTTACCTTGTCTCAGTGGTTCCCAAGGAAGGTCAGGGAACAGTGTTGGCTGCCAGTAGGCCAGGTCCCTCCAGGACAGTTTTCATATGAACTTGGGGGGTCGGCAGCGTGCCCCTTTCACGTACCACAGCGGAAAAAATACTGTAACTGTCACTGCCATAATATTTTAAATATCCAAAGTGTATATCTAGAATGAGTCATAATCATCCATGAAAAGACATATTTAAATGTAAATTTCTTTAAATTTTTCATACGTTTTTCAGTTATCAATTCTGGTAATAGTAGGAGAGAAGCGAGTAGGCTGGCTCGTCACTAGTTACCACAGCCACAAAGACGTAAACCCCGCCTATTTCTGCATTTATTTTCTTAAAATTGGATTTTAAACATAAACTTAACCACACTACTAACCTTATGTCTAGCCTTAAATTATGATCTAAAAGCTATTTTTGTTTTAATAAATTTTTATGATATAGACCATTTCGACTTTGTGACTGTGCTATCTAGTGAAACATAAATTATTGACTCAACAGCTGATCTCTAGTTAACCCTCCTGCTGTGTTCCGGTCTAATTGGACAGATTTACAAGTTTTCTCTCTGGAAAAAAATGTAGTTTATTTAATCTGATTGTCATAAGGTTCCATGACTTTGTCCACACAGGGCATCTGAACACACAAAATACATTTGGATGATTTTCATAAAATGTAGGTTGCTTTATTTAACTTTTGGTCATTAGAAATGAATGGGTGAGACTACAATTAGTGTATAAATGTGTGTTTGAGCACACACACACACACACACACACACACACCTCATTCCCCTTCTTGGTTTCCATCGCAACCCCCACGGGAACCTTTTCCCAATAGAATCTTTCCCCCACAGGAACCACACCTTTTGGCATTCTCACAAACAATCGTAACATTGTTTCAATAATATATAGAACTTTTCTCTCAGCTCTGGTATATAAAGCTTTTTTGAGGCCTTGCTCACAATTCATTCTGTGGCAGCACAATGACCAAACAGTATACTGTATGTGAGGCTCTTGATCATATCTTTGATCATGACACTGGTGAGGAGGAGAGAGTCCTTGTTAAACTTTGACAAAACGTAGTCTGTGATAAATAGCACAATATGTTTCCTCTGAGTATTTGTTATAGTCAAAATAATCCATACATTATGCTTTTGTTACTCACAAACTAGTTGTATGAGCTCAGGTCAATGAGGCCTGTAATGTTCACAAAAACTTAAGTTGATATAAAAATATAACACAACATTAGGTGATAATATATGTATTATTGTGGATTTATAATCAGCTATAATGGGGTGGTCATTTTGAACCAGGAACACAGAATTAATTAACATGAAATGAACACAACAGGAGGGTAAACAAACACAGTCCAAAACTATTTTGTAATCTGATGTGATGCAATGCAACATTTTGACCAGTAGAGAGCACACAAGTCCAAAATATGACAGCCATGAGTCATTTTCTCCGCTCATGGTGCTCCGGAGCACCCCTCAGCTCCCCTCTTCACACGAAAGACAAATCAAATCATCATAACTATCATCATCGTCCAGTCTAGCCATCCTACAACCTCTCCCACAAACTTTCATAACCTTCATTTATTCTCTTGATCCTCATACTATACTGAAAGGATGCAGGAGAGGGAGTGGGAGAGAGAGATCAATAGTGTTTAGACAGGGTATGTAGTCTCTAAGTGTGTGATCAATAGAGAACAGGGGGAGATTAGCTGGCTTCTCTCTCAGTTTCCCACTAACAGACAGATCAGTGAATGGACCAATCTGCCCTCAGGCTAAACACATTGACCTGCTGTTTCAGTCTTCTGTCTCGTGCTATCAATAAAGATCTGTTTTGAATGCATACCTAAGAGATCAAAGAGAGAGACAGAGAGAAAGGTGAAAGGAGAAGAGAGGAGGTGAGGACGGCAGATGAGAGGAGCGCAAGAGAGAGGGAAGGGAGAGAGAACGAGTAAATGAGCAGACAATAGTGTTGCGCTGTACCTCCAAGTCTTTGTCCTGCCAACAAGGCACATGTCCACAGCTCTGACTCCTTAACACACAGGTACACACGTGCACGCCCCTATAAAATCACCATAACATCTCCAGGACAATTCATGTAAAGACAGATTAAAAACTAAGTGAGGAGAAACGGGCCATTGGAATAGCTATTTACAACTCATAAATCATTCTGACACACACACACACACACACACACACACACACACACACACACACACACACACACACACACACACACACAGTAATTAAACACTGGCTATGTACTCTCTCTTGGTGTAAATCAGACATGCAGACACAGTTATCACATTAGGGAGGTCTGCCATGTAGAAACACGAGGGGGAGGGGACCAAACACACATACAGATACACACGATTGCATCCTCCTCCCACAGCAGGAGGAATATTTGTATTTCTTCACCATAACCATAACCATGGTTACAGTACATAAACACATAACCTGAACCATGACATCCAAATTCGGCACTTGGTCCATGATAGCAAAGACTTTCACCTATCCTCTCTCTTGTTCTCTCTCACCCTTTCTCCTCTCTCTATCGCTCCGTCTCTCCTCTGTTTTCCCACAGTGGTCGATAGCTCTTTAGAAGCATTGAGTGAATCAGCTGGTGGAGAACAGGAGGACAGAGAGAGGCTGAGGGGTTAATGTAGGTAAGCAGGAGAACAGAGAGAGGCTGAGGGGTTAATGTAGGTAAGCAGGAGAACAGAGAGAGGCTGAGGGGTTAATGTAGGTAAGAAGGAGGACAGAGAAAGGCTGAGGGGTTAATGTAGGTAAGCAGGAGGACAGAGAGATGCTGAGGGGTTAATGTAGGTAAGCAGGAGGACAGAGAGAGGCTGAGGGGTTAATGTAGGTAAGCAGGAGGACAGAGAGAGGCTGAGGGGTTAATGTAGGTAAGCAGGAGGACAGAGAGAGGCTGAGGGGTTAATGTAGGTAAGCAGGAGGACAGAGAGAGGCTGAGGGGTTAATGTAGGTAAGCAGGAGGACAGAGAGAGGCTGAGGGGTTAATGTAGGTAAGCAGGAGGACAGAGAGAGGCTGAGGGGTTAATGTAGGTGAAGAGAAACATGAAGAACACATCACTTCATTGCCAGGTATCAGAGCTGAAGTGTAGCTATAAAACAGGGGGAACACATATCGTCATTGCCAGGTATCAGAGCTGAAGTCTAGCTATAAAACGGGGAGAACACATCACTTCATTGCCAGGTATCAGAGCTGAAGTCTAGCTATAAAACGAGGAGAACACATATCGTCATTGCCAGGTATCAGAGCTGAAGTCTAGCTATAAAACAGGGAGAACACATATCGTCATTGCCAGGTATCAGAGCTGAAGTCTAGCTATAAAACAGGGAGAACACATCACTTCATTGCCAGGTATCAGAGCTGAAGTCTAGCTATAAAGCGGGGAGAACACATATCGTCATTGCCAGGTATCAGAGCTGAAGTCTAGCTATAAAACGGGGAGAACACATCACTTCATTGCCAGGTATCAGAGCTGAAGTCTAGCTATAAAACGGGGAGAAAACATCACTTCATTGCCAGGTATCAGAGCTGAAGTCTAGCTATAAAACGGGGAGAACACATCACTTCATTGCCAGGTATCAGAGCTGAAGTCTAGCTATAAAACGAGGAGAACACATATCGTCATTGCCAGGTATCAGAGAAGAAGTCTAGCTGTGATGTATGCTCGACGGGACCACCTAGCCCTATAGCAACCGCCATAGCAACACACTCTGCCATCTACGTGAACAGCATAATAAGATTACAGGAATACACACACACCGTCAGAAGCAGAAACATTAACATACACACACACCGTCAGAAGCAGAAACATTAACATACTGTACACACACCGTCAGAAGCAGAAACATTAACATACTGTACACACACCGTCAGTAGCAGAAACATTAACATACTGTACACACACTGTCAGAAGCAGAAACATTAACATACACACACACCGTCAGAAGCAGAAACATTAACATACTATACACACACAGAAACACACAGTGGAGGTTTGGTTCATATTCCAGAGCCTGATCAAACACTCAGCTGTTGGTTTTGTGGATCACTGTAGGGATGTTTAGAGAGCAGAAATAGAGAGAGGAAGAGAGGAGGGAGAGGAAATGAAAATAGAGGAGAGGTGAGGAGAACAGAGGTTGGATATGAGAGACCATCCCCTTCTGGATGCTTTGAGAGAAGGAAGGGGTGGAGGGGACAGGAAGAGAAAGAGGACATTAGAGAAAGAGAGAAAGGAAGATAGTCATAGCTGCAGGAAGATTTTAGGGGAGGTGGGGGGGGGGGGGGGGGTTGTCCACTCAAACAGGATTAATAAAGCCCTAGTTCACACAAGACTCATCTATTGTTTTCATTATTATTATTATTATTTTCAATTTGTCAGGGGGTGCTGCAGCACCCTCAGCACCACTACTTCCTGCGGCTATGAAGATAATATAGAGGCTTGAGAAAAGTAGAATGGAAAGGAGGTGTGTGTGATAAAATGGAGGGGAGAGAAAAGAAGATAAATTGGGAAGAGAGAGAGGATGAAGGAAAGGAGGGAGAGGATGGAGGATGAAGTAAAGGAGAGAGAGGATGGAGGATGAAGGAAAGGAGAGAGAGGATGGAGGTTGGAAAAGAGAGAGAGGCTGAAGGAAAGGAGAGAGAGGATGGAGGTTGGAAAAGAGAGAGAGGCTAAAGGAAAGGAGAGAAAGAAAGTAGGTGTGGAATACTGGAGGATAGAACAGAAGATAGAATTCCTCCCCCTCCAGCCTTGCATAAATTACACATATCATTTGCATATTCACTACTTTCACTACATGACTACATACATGATATTCATTAGCATAATAACCATCTATTATAGTAAGCTTTGTTTGACGATAAAGGATAGTTTAAAGGGAAAACAATATGAGGAAGGGAAAAACACGAGGAAGTGTGTGTGTGTGTACATGCGTATGTGTGTGGGGGTATCTTTGTGCGCGGGTGCGTGTGTGTGTGTGTGTGGGTATGTGTGTGTGTGCGTGTCTGCGTGTGCGCGTGTGTGTCTGTGTGTGTGATCTGGGATTCCATTCCTGGATTCCTGGTGCATGTGTTTATTGTCTGCTGTGCGTTATATATACCCCAGAGGGAGGGGGTAATCAAACTACCTTCAGGGCTTCAGCTTAACTCAACACACAGGGAGCTGGGAAGAGAGAGACATAGAGACAGACAGAGACAGATGGAGACAGAAAAACAGAGAGGCAGACAGAGAGACAGACACAGAGAGACAGATATATATATATATAGAGGGAGAGACAGAGAAAGAGGCAGGGAGATATTGAGGGAGGGAGGGAAAGAGGGCGGTGGATAGAGGAGCTGCGAATGAGGTTGGCACGGTGCCATCCACTCAGGGCTGGTTCCCACACATTGGCATGGGGAGGGTGGTGTAGAGGGGCCAGGATAAGGAATAGAGAGACTCTTTCACATTGCTACACCAATGCCCAAAGACAGACAAGATACTCAGATGTAGAGGTCGTCATTGCAAAAAAAAAAAATGCAATTGACATACCTGTGTAAATTAAGGTTAAAAAAAGATAAAGAGGAGATGCAGAGGATGAAGGAGGACATAAGGAAGAGCCCTTGAGACCCCTGGAGGATAGCCGAAACAAGACGACTAGATCCAGGAGGATGAGGAGAGGAAGTATAGAAATTAGGGTGAGGACGGAGGGAGGAAAAGGAGGACGATGGAGAACATGGACTCTGCCGGGCGATTTGAGAGGCACATCAATGGCAGCTGGCATTCAGAGGACAGGCACCATACCATCAACAGTCTCCACTCCCTCCATCCTCCTCTCTTTCTCTGCATCCATCGCTCTCTCCTCCCTGTGCCAGCTAGTGGATGACATGCCAGCCAGCTGCTGTGACACGCTCGAAAACAACGGAGCTAGCAGCAGAGAAATGTCTCGTTCGGAGAGAGGAGATTCACTAGAGAGGATTCATCGCTATTCAGTGTTTGTTTGTTTGTTGGATTGTTTGGACAAATCTGGCCAGGAGTGCCAGGGCAATGGTTGACAGCTTCCCAGCGATGGCATCTTTCAGCGGGGGAGGCAGACCAAGAGTTGGCACTACACCAGGGGAGAAAGACAGAGCGTTGGCACTGCACCAAACACAACACAACACAACAGATGCTTACGGCCGCTAACAGGCTGGTTAAATACTAAAGAAAGAACTTTCACATACTTATGTGACCGACGGGTTCCAACCTGGGGATCAAACGTTTTAGTCCGCTAAGTCAATGCAACTCTTCAGACGGGATCAAACGTTTTAGTCCGCTAAGTCAATGCAACTCTTCAGACGGGATTCAAACGTTTTAGTCCGCTAAGTCAATGCAACTCTTCAGACGGGATCAAACGTTTTAGTCCGCTAAGTCAATGCAACTCTTCAGACGGGATCAAACGTTTTAGTCCGCTAAGTCAATGCAACTCTTCAGACGAGATCGAAATGTCAACAACAACCAACAACCAGTGAGTGGCAAAGGCATGGGGGGGGCACAATATCCTCATGAACCCAGGAGTACAGCAATAAGGAGAGGGATGAGACTGCAACTTTCTCTGTACTAGTACCTCCCTCTCTTCTCTCAGTATCTGCACCGCTAAGCAGCAAACACTGAACCCATGTGTTGGAAATGGCATCTCCTACACTCTTAGAAAAAAGGGTTCCATAAGGGTTCTTCGGCTGTCTCCATCGGATAATCCTTTTTAGTTCCTTTCTACAGTGGGTTCTACATGAAACCCAAAAGGGTTACACCTGCAACCAAAAGGGTTCTACCTGGAACCAATAAGATTCTTCAAAGGGTTCTCCTATGGGGACAGCCAAAAACACCTTTTAGGTTCTAGGCTTCCTTTTAGGTTCTAAGAGTGTATGGTGCATCAGACTGAGGGAACATTTACAACAGAAGAATAATGAGATCGTCTTAAATATGGTGGCCTGTTATGGATTTCAAGTTCACAGAGAAAACAAGGATGGAGGAATCAATGAGAAGATGGATTTTGGGATTCACCATGTGTGTTATTTCCGTACCAGCCAGATTGCTGCAGTCCAAAGGCCAGATCACAGACACAAGCAGAACCAGGCAGTAGGCGCTGCTGTATGTGTGTCTGGTTATCTCCTCTGTTGATAATGAACAGTGACGGACTAATTTCAACAGCCAATCATAATTAGTGATTTAATCGCTCTGCAACATTTTCCTCACCCTGCTTCCCACCACCTCACCCCAACTCACACCCCTAAACCGTGCCACATGGTTGGACGTGACTGGATATGCTAATGTCTGGAGATTGTGCGTGTAGACAGAGAGAATCTGCCAGGACTAAAAGGGATGTGTGACAGTGTGAGATCACGCAGCAGTAGTTCCGTTTTTTGTTTTTTCTTCACTGGTTATTTGGATTAATCATGATTGGTTGAAGACGGGCTTAAACTGCTTCACCTTAGCTAGTTTGCGTGTGTGTGTGGGGGGGGGGGGGCTTTGGCTGAGAGTTTCGTTTTGAGAGGGTGGAGACTTCATTTTTGCCAGAACTCAATTTCTAACATGTATGTGCACAGAAGTGAGTCGCATTGCAGCTGACCCAATTACCTGAGATTTTATTTATGGGTGCACAGAGATTATCTGGAGACTAACGAGCAGTGGATCAACCTCTTCCCTCTCTTCATCCCCTCCCTCCTTCTATCCCCTCCCTACCACTCATTTTACTCCCGCCATCTCTCCCTCCCTCCAGACTCCTGTGGGATCTTAATTAATCGCAGCCTTCATTATGCAAATACAGTGTAATAAACGACAGGAGAGGAGGAGCTAGACACAGTCTAATGGAGGGAGAGGTGGGGGAGGGAGAGATGGAGAGGGGATGCAAATCTGGTTTTACCTACAGTGTGATCTCACCAATAGCATTGAACATGTACTGATAAAGGATTGGTACATGTTTATAGCAGAACACAAGACTATAGTGTCATCTCTCCATCAAGCACCTGCTCTCCCCAGACTCTTGGCCTATTCTGCTTCAAGCACACAAAGAATATATGTAATACTTTCAGAAGCTCAGCAGCCAACGCCATCTTAGTTTAATCATCACACAGGATCATAGGGTTCATGCGAATTTCATTTGCATATCATTAAACGGTGAGACTCATTTGGAGCGGCCAGCAGGAATGGGGTTGGATGAAGAGCATCTCGTTATTAAACAGCAATGTTTTATAGTCCGCCAGCCAATCCATTTAATTTGGCTGTAATCAAAATGTGTCAGAGACAATCAATCATTCTAACAGGGATATTACCAGCATCTCAATCTGGAAGAACACTTGATACTGGAAAGGAACCTGTGTATGGAGCGTACAAGTATATTCCCCCATAACACATCCAGTATACTGTATGTGGCACAGGAAGTTGGTGGCACCTTAATTGGGGAGAACAGGCTCGTATTAATGAGAGGAGCGGAATAGGTGGAATGGTATCAAATACATCAAACACATATTTTCATGTGTTTGATGCCATTCCATTAAGGCCGTTCCAGCCATTAATATAAGCCGTCCTCCCCTCAGCAGCCTCCTGTGGTATGTGGTTTACATTACCATTGCCTTTCCAGTTTCCCTTCTCTGAACTGTGGAAAGAGGTGAAACACACATAAAGAGTCAGATGGAGTCAGATGTCATATCTCAATGATGCCACAATGACGTTAGCACTGTGTGTGAGTGTGTCTGTGTGTGTGTGTTTGTGTGCATGCGTGCGTGAGTGTGTGCGTGCGTGTATGTTTATGCGTAAAACACTCTTTACCATAAGCGATGTAATTAGACTGCTGATCTTTTTGCATGCAGATCAGTTTGACAGCATGACAATTGATCAAACCTGACACACACACACACACCCATGACCCACCCCCTATCATGGGCAGCATGTGGTGTTGTCTGTGGGCAGAGTGTATAAGGATTAGCATAATGCGGGGTGAGTCTGTGTAACAGCCACGGTGACGCGTGCTGAACTCACTGTCCTGCTGTTGAGCATTCAAATCTCATAATGGATGTAAAGTAGCTAGCTACCTAGGAGAGGGGTATGTGTGTTGGGGGTGGGGCATAACAATGAAAAAAGGCATAGATAGATCAAATGTATAAAATAACAAAATTACACATTTGTGTGAACTATTTGAGTGAACTAACCCATTTAAGATGCTCCTAAAAGCAGACAATTCTGGTAATATAGAGCTTTCAGATACTGCGGGGAGAATGTGTTCCAGAACATTCACATTGTGAATAGACTTTTACCAGGCGCTCTCTCCATATGATTGATTAGAACAGCCTGGCGACCATTATAAAATCATTAAGAAGATGGATAGAGAGCACATCTTCTAATAAAAACCGCTCTATACCTGATGAACCACTGAACAAACTCTTCCTCAATGACATTCACTGATTACTGCCCTACAGTGTGTGTGTGTGTGTACTATTAATACTGTACTCCATTAGTGATATGACTATTGCAGTATAGTATTCCAGCAATCAGTTTCGCATCAGGACTGTGTCTGTACTGGGATTACTAGTAGTGAATAAAAACATACACTGATAATATGAAACACACACACACTGAGAGAAATGATGGAAAAGCATCTACCAGAGGAGGGGTTGAGGCTGGGGTGGGGGTGTTATCAGTGAAAACAGAGTCCTGTCTCTTTAACGGGTGGCTGCACTGAAGGACTCATGAATAAACATTAACTTGTTCCTCTGCTCACACAGAACCAATCTAAATCTAAATGAGCCTACATACACACCAATACCAATGACATTATAACCCTTCTGCCGCCCCCCCCCCTCACTGATGCTCTAGTGTATGACATTACAACCCACTATCCCTCCTTAAAGTAACCTCCCCTGTACCCCTGTCCCCCCAACAGCATAACAAATACGTACACGAGTAGGCAATAGCATTATATCCCCTACTCACACATACACCCTCCCCTTCCTTCAACCCCCCTCCCCCAGCCCCACTTCCAGCATCATCAACAGCAGCAGCAGTATAATTCATGCGAGGTTATTAATATTCATCATATCATTTTGTCACAAAGGAAAGTAATCTGGCTGGATGTCACTGACGTAATTAATGAACTGACCTCTGGGTCCAGGGATCGACCCACAACACACACACACACAAGACATTGGGCAAATATGTCCACCAAACCAGACTTTATTTACCTCAGTGGCTATGGAAAGGGGAGGGGGAGAAAACACACATCCATTCGAAAGCTGGGGAGAAGGAACAAAGTTAACCACTGGAGCAAGAGACTGGGACAGGTGCACAACACAGGTATCTTTTGGTTATCACTACGGCAACAGCTTCCAGGAACGACACAATATTTACATCTTACAGTTATTCAGAAAATAAGCAAAAGGAATAAAACAACAATATGTACATAACAACTGCCAAGTGGTACAGTATTTGGAATTTTAGTACAGAAGAAAGATCATTGGTATTGTGGTAAACATTGGTCAGATATAGAGCTATGGGTAAACAGAGTTAGAATCCTTTGGAAGGTTAGCCTGGATAACAGACTGTTTCTGTGTTCAGTATCACTGCATGGCTACAATCTGTGTGGCTACATGACTACGTGGCTACCCAGGTACATGGGATACGTGTCTATGTCACTACATGGCTACATTGTTGCCTGGCCTATAGCAGAGACAAGCATGGCTACATAGCTACAAGGCTACATTGTTGGCCTAAAGCAGAAACAAACATGGCTAAACAAGCCAGCGACACACGATCAGAAACATACTGGTACACAGACCTGTGGAAGGTTTGGGCTAGATACAATCCAACCTGCCATAGAATAGCTATGCAGGATCTTAAGTATAGAAGTATCTTATCTTTATAGTGTCATTGTAACTTCTTTGTATCTTTGTTCAGAAACCACTGTCCACATAGTATTACATTACTGAGTAAATACTGCCGCCCCAAGTATCTCTTTGTTAACATCAGAATAAAAGGTCAGGTTATGAACAGCGTCATGTGTGTTATAACAGTTCGTTGTTATTAAAGTATTTAAAAAATACGTTAGCAGCCAACTGGACATCCTCAAAGACTGAGATGGATTCTTCCATCTGGTTAAAAAGACATTGACATTGAGGAGGAAAACATTTCAACCACTCTACACACTGCAATGGCTCTGAAGTAGTTCCCTACTGAGTATGGTACACTAGGGGCTGGGGTTTGGTTCCCTACTGAGTACACTCCTACTGAGTGCACTCCTACTGAGTATGGTACACTAGGGGCTGGGGTTTGGTTCCCTACTGAGTACACTCCTACTGAGTGCACTAGTAGCTGGGGAGGGGGGGGGGGCTTTGAGAAGTGCTCCTCCATCCTAGTATAATAACAGGTTTTGGTTTATCTGGTGGTTACAGTGTACACTCACCAGTGGCCTGGTGAAGACAGATACAGCAGTTCTGATACAGTCACTCTTTCTTCCCAACAATCAATGTTACATTATCAAGTCAACTTTTGAAGTTGTTTTTTTGTGGGATTTATGCATCGATGGTTACAGTGTTATTGTCTTTGGGTTGTGTTTTAAAGCATTCGATATTATCATAGTTATTACTGTTACTACAGTAATATTATAACATTTAGAGATCAAAAAGAGGAGAGATGAGAAAGAGAGCGAGAGAAAAATGGTTTGAGTGTGTGAGAGAGTTAAGTGCACACAACATCTAAAGTTTTCATCGGTATAACACAACATCCGAAGTTGTCATCAGTATAACGTCAGTAACTCTCAGTGAGTATGGTTCGTCAGAACAGAGGCAGTCTCGGGGGAGACTGAGTCGACCATATAAAAGCTACATACTGTACATTAATTTACCCCTCACACCATTTAACATTGTAATAATGGAACTATCAATTAGCGGTCAGAAAGCTCAGATCTCTCAAATCCAGAGAGGTTTCTTTTGAACTACCATTATAGGAACTTCATATCAACAGTCAATATTTACATCATAAGGTTTCAAAACAGACTTTGTGTCTGGCATTAGGAACAGAAGAGAAACTAGTACATTACTACGACCAAATAAAAAACAGTTCAGTTGGCCTGAGTATAGTAGACATGGAATTATATTACACAACATATTGGTATTTACTTAAATAAGAAGAAAAGGCAACCCCACATCATAACGCCTACATTACGTTCTCATACACCACAAAAAGCATAATAACGACCGGTAATCCATAATATTCATATTCATTAACATTTTCTAAACACAGACAATGTTGTGTAGTGTTTGGTTAAAGTTGTGACATGTATTGGTCGAACGTTATCAAAATAGCTTCTTATATGACCTCTCACAAAGGACAAAGTGGACTTAGCTCAGTGCTATTTGGCCTATTATCCACATAAGGAGCAGTTCAGTACATGTGCAGTAGAGTCATCATTGGCTTGAGAAGGTTGAGGTCTGCTTCAGCACCACGTAGACCAGTCAGTCTATTGAGACGCACCAGTCTCAGTTCTACTCTTCACTGTATGGTTTGTACTGTGGTTTGGAAATTAAAACCACCATGTTGACAACACAATCCACGGACATGTAAGGTTTTGGTTACAAGCTTTGGAATCCAAGCCAGTCTTTGCAGATGCTCTTTGTAAAGAATATTTTACATTTTTGTTTTCCGTAGCTGCTTGTGTTTCTTTCAGTTTTCTTATACTTTGAAAGAACGTTCTATACACTA
Organism: Oncorhynchus kisutch; assembly: GCF_002021735.2. Taxonomy (NCBI): domain Eukaryota; kingdom Metazoa; phylum Chordata; class Actinopteri; order Salmoniformes; family Salmonidae; genus Oncorhynchus; species Oncorhynchus kisutch. The sequence continues at coordinate 30,739,681 of NC_034195.2, forward strand.
AAACGTCTAACAGTTTGATACTTGCACTTGTAAAGTCTTTAAACAGAAGTGGGAGGGGCACATACTGTGTCCTGGTTCTCCAGATTCTATTGTCAGAACAGGGACATCTGTTGGCATGGAGGGGTTAACTCCTGAGGTATCGGTTGGAGGACAGGAGAGAAGGGGAAAGGCAAGACAGAGGAACAGAGGAGTGGTGTCTTAAAGCTCTAGAGGAGGTCTGCCCTGTGATGTTTTGGGGCTGAGTAAGGGGTGAGGTACACTGGTAGAATGCTCTTTGGCTTCTGTGGCATCTGGTTGGTTTATTGTTGTGAGTGACGTGCACTTAGTTCATGGCTGTGTGCACTCTCTCCCCTGTCCTCTGCTGCCTTTCCCTCTATCCTGTGGTGGGGTCAACTCTGAGGCTCCTTGCCCTCTTCTCCTTGGCCCGGCCATTCTGAAACCACACCTGCACCACCCTGCGTGGGAGCCCCAGCTGCCGTCCCAGGCCCTCACACTGCATGGGGCTGGGGGTGGGGTGCTCCCTGTAACAGGCTCTGAGCTTGGCCACCTGCTGGGGGGTCATCTGTGTACGCTGCCTCTGCTGCTGCTGCTGTCTCGGTCCATGCCTATCCACACTCTCAGACAGACTTGGACTGGAATTCTGGTCACAGTCTTGAACGTTGAAGCTTGCCATCCCATATTTGTATCCCAGAGACAACAGATTGCTATGGTTACCCTCATGAGCCTGGTCAGACGAAGGGAATATTTTTACTGACAGACCTTCTTCCTCTTCCTCCTCTTCCAAGTCGGGTTCGTTCAGTTCAAAGGTCAAATCTGTTTTCCCAGAAATGTATTTTCTCTCAGTGGGGATGACCCCGGGGCTTAGAGAGGGATGAAAGGGGTTCGGAGAGGGATGGAGGGAGGTAGGGAGAGAAGGATGGTGGGAGAGAGAGGGAGAATGCTGGAGTGAGAGTGGGGGACCCTCCCTGTCTCTGTAGGATCCATGGTTGTGAGAAAAGCTGAAGTCATCAGCGGAACCTATCTGATGAGACAGGCCATAGGCAGGTCTGTCAGTCTGGGACCAGTGGCGGGCCCTAACATGGGCGTCCAGGGCACTTTGAGCCTTGAACAAAGCCCTACAGAATGGACAGCGCCTGTGGTTGTCACCCAGACCCACACCTAAACCTCCTCTCCCCAGGGTCTGGAGCTGGCCCTTCCTCTGACGAGCCCTAGTGTTCTGGAACCATACCTGAGGAAGGACAGACAACCACAGCATTATTACATGTTATTACACAAAAGATGATTCAGCATTACAGAATTAAAGAAATGTTACTATGAGAATGATAAAGTACCTGCACCACACGTTTCTTCAGCCCTGTGTCCCTGGTGATGCCCTCCAGTGCAGAGCGGGTTGGGTTGGAGTTCAGACTGTAGCGCTGGTATAGAACCTCTAGCTGCTCTGCACTGATGGTGGTCCTCTGGCGCCTATCCCTCCTCTGCTCATCCCCCTCTCCCTCCCTCTCTCCCCCTTCCTCTCCATCACCGGCCATCACATCACTCATAGGCCTAACCTCTGTCCCTTCCTCCAGCCTACGCTTCAGAGAGGGCAGGGCTGGGCTAGGAGCAGAGTGGGTGGTAGTGTATGGGGGCAGGGCTGGGCTAGGAGCAGAGTGGGTGGTAGTGTATGGGGACAGGGCTGGGCTAGGAGCAGAGTGGGTGGTAGTGTATGGGGGCAGGGCTAGGCTAGGAGCAGAGTGGGTGGTAGTGTATGGGGGCAGGGCTAGGCTAGGAGCAGAGTGGGTGGTAGTGTATGGGGGCAGGGCTGGGCTAGGAGCAGAGTGGGTGGTAGCGTATGGGGGCAGGGCTGGGCTAGGAGCAGAGTGGGTGGTAGTGTATGGGGGCAGGGCTGGGCTAGGAGCAGAGTGGGTGGTAGTGTATGGGGGCAGGGCTGGGCTAGGAGTAGAGTGGGTGGTAGTGTATGGGGGCTGGGCTGGGCTAGGAACAGAGTGGGTGGTAGTGTATGGGGGTAGAGCTGGGCTAGGAGCAGAGTGGGTGGTAGTGTATGGGGGCAGGGCTAGGCTAGGAGCAGAGTGGGTGGTAGTGTATGGGGGCAGGGCTGGGCTAGGAGCAGAGTGGGTGGTAGTGTATGGGGGTAGAGCTGGGCTAGGAGCAGAGTGGGTGGTAGTGTATGGGGGTAGAGCTGGGCAAGGAGCAGAGTGGGTGTTGGTGTATAGGGATAAGGGTGGTTGGTGGCAGGACGATAACAGGGACTGGTACTGGAGCATTGACTGGAGGGCTATGGGCTGCATTAGACCAAGGGGGAGGAGAGAGGGGTCTATGGGGAAGGGAAGAGAGGAGAGGTTGGATAAAGGAAGACGGGGCAGGGGGAGTTGGGGTAAGGGGAGAGGGGGTATGGAGAGTTTGGGCTTGTGTATGATAGTTTGAGAGGGGTCAGGGCAAGGGGTGTTTGTCGTTGTGGTACTGTCCTGCTCTGAAAGTGGTTGTGGTTGGCGGGGGGGTGGAGGAGGAGAGGGTGTTGGTGAGGCTCTGGCATGAACTGGGAAGAGGGAATTAACTGGGGCTTGGTCTGGGGACAGGGTTACAGATACGGATGCTGGTGGTGGGGGCACAGCTGGGTCTGTGTCTATGGTTGTTAGGGTTGCAGCTGGGGTAAGGCCTGGGACTGAGGTTTGGGAGACGGCGAGGGATTGGGCTTGGTCGAGGGTTGAATCTGAGGCTGGTGCTGGGGGTAAAGGTGCAAGTGCAGGTGCTGAAGCTGGGGTTAGGGGTGCAACAACAGTAGTCTCAGTGTCCCCCGGTGTGAAGGGTCTGAGGGGGTAGAGGCGGTCGTACTGCAGCCTGTACTGTCTGGAGAACATCTCCAACACTACAGGAGGGATCATCTGGCGGTGAACAAACTCCTGGTGGCTCTTCAGGATCAGAGAGTCAGAGAACAGCTTCCCACATTCTCCACATTGCTTCTCCTCCTCCAGGCATCCCTCCATCTCTCTGTTCTGCTGTCTCTGTCTGCTCTGAGTGCTTTGTAGGGCCAGCTCCCAGCCGTATCTTTCCAACAGAACTCTGAGGGCCTTCTCTGCTCTCTCCTTCTTCTCACTCTCCTGCATCTCTCCATTCTTCTCTCCATCTCCCTCAGGAGGGGAGGATGGGTTGAACTCTTTCTCTGTCTGGTGGAGGGGGGAGTCACTGCCAGCGGTCTCAGCCTGAGTTTCACAATTCGGGGCATAGGCTGGAAACTGGATTCCATTCGTCTCTGGCTGTGGAGAGGGAGGTTCAAGCCTCTCTATCTGGGGGTGTTGGTCCGAGGTGGTCTGAGGGGAGACAGCTGAGGTGGTCTGAGGGGAGAGAGCTGAGGTGGTCTGAGGGGAGACAGCTGAGGTGGTCTGAGGGGAGACAGCTGAGGTGGTCTGAGGGGAGACAGCTGAGGTGGTCTGAGGGGAGACAGCTGAAGTGGTCTGAGGGGAGACAGCTGAAGTGGTCTGAGGGGAGACAGCTGAAGTGGTCTGAGGGGAGACAGCTGAAGTGGTCTGAGGGGAGGCAGCTGAGGTGGTCTGAGGGGAGACAGCTGAGGTGGTCTGGTTCATAAGGGTTGTGTTGGGGTTGAGATGCAACCCTCCAGAAAGGTAGAAGGACAGGAGCAGCTGCTGCTGTAGAGAGAATAGGCTGTCTGGGGATAAGGGGAGGGGAGGGAAGAGGTTCCCGTGTTGGAGAATCTCTGCTGCTGAAGGGAGGTGCTGCTTTAGGAGGTTCTGTTGCAGTAAGGGGAGGTGTGGGAGCAGTGTTGGACTAAAGAGCTGGGGCTGGAGGAGGGCTGTGTGTTGCTGTATCTGGGCTTGGGCTAACTCCTGTTGCTGCTGTAGTATCTGGGCCTGGGCTAATTGCTGTTGGAGTAACATCAGGTCCTGCTGTCCTGCGGAAGCGGTCAGGTCCTCTACTCTCCTCCTCTTAGCCTGTTGACCCTTAACCAGCCCAGAGACACCCACACTCAGCTGGGCTTCACTCAGGGAGGAACAGGGACTTGGGGGGGCAGGGGCTGGTCTGGTGGCTGCTGGGGGGTTTCCCCTGGTAGATGCCTCTCCTCCTCGAGGCGAAGGGCTGGAGGCAGGGGTCTGAATTTGGACCAAGGATGGGACTGGGGTGTGGGGAGCCTGGGTTGAGGCTGGAGTTTGGTGGGTGTGGGGGTTCAGTGGTAGCTGGGTCCGAGCTGCACGGGCTCGTGTCTGGTGCAGTACAGAACGGAGGTGGATGTCCAGGGTGGAGCTCTGGCTGTAGGCCACCCCACACATTCTGCAGTGGTAGGGCCTTGGGTCAGGGGCCAGGCTGCAGCGGTAGGGGCTTGGTTCCAGGCCCTGGGGGGTGTCAGCATGACTGGGGCTGGAGTCATGCAGGGCCCGTCTGGCTTTGGCTCGGTGGAGGTGGGACACAGAGTTATAGTGGACCAGCAGGATGGTTCTCTGAGTGAAGGACTCACAGCAGACTGAACACTTGTAGGGCCGAGCCGGGTCCAGGAACCGCTCCAGAGTCGGGTTCGAGCCCTTGATGAGGGGGCTGGGTTCTGACCCTGCCTCCTGCTGCCTTGAACCCTTGTCACTATTACTAACCCCTGGACTGGGCCTCTCCTCCTCATCTGGGTCATCCTTTTCATCCTCCTCTCCTTCATTTCCCTCCTCCTCATCTTCTTCACTCATACTCTCCCCCTCCTCCCCCTCCAGGCTGGTTGGTCGTTGGATGTGTGCTCCAATCTGGTCAGGGTGTGTACCCTGTAGGTGTAGGTCCTGTAGGTGTGTGTTGAGCAGGTGTCTCTGCAGGGCCTCTTGGCTGCGGCAGCGTCTGGGGCAGAGGTGGCACTCTGTCGCCGCCCTCATGGCATGGTACTGCCAGTGCAGTTTCAGCTTCTCCTGTGTCCGGAATGCTAGACTGCACCTGCCACAGCGGAACCTGTAACAATGACGATCAGAGGAGGGAGGGGCATCGCTGGGAGGAGAGGGAGGTAAGGCGGATGAAGGGAGGTGGCTGAGGGAGGGAGAGGGAGGAGTGGGGAGGGGGGGGCGGAGAGCTGGGGGACTCTGGGAGGTGAGAGGTGTTGTCCTCTGCTAGATGCTGGTCCTCACAAGGACAGGTGGGCAGAGCAGGGACATCTTTGGCTGATATCACTTCTTCTTCATTTATATGGGAGTCGTTTGATTGAGACTCATTTCTGAGGGACTCTTTTGCGTAAAAGTCGATTGTGTTGGAATCGTTTGTTTGATATTCGTTTGTGTTGGAGTCGCTTGAATGGGAATCCCTCTGCAGTGTCTCTTTCTGTAGAATCTCTGGCAGATCCACTGCCACCTGGAAAAGAATCCAACAACAAAGGTTTTTAACGTCAGTCTGAACCTATCCAGATGACTGATTGCCTTTATAGTCAGTCAAAACAGTGTCTTTCCTGTTTGATAGTGCAGACGGAATAATAATAGTGATGCTCCTGTATTGTCTACATCACCTCATTCTCCCATTACACACTTTACTTCTAAATCAATGAATAATAATACGAGATGGAGGGAAATAGAATGAAGAGTGTTTTTATATCAACCACACACACAGAAAGAAGACACACACACTTGGCATGGCAGAGACAGAAGAGACACATACACATATGCGGGTGCAGCAGTGAGAGAGTGAAGGTCAGGCTTAATCTTGAGAGAGTAATTGGAAAGCGAGGAACATAATGGCCATCATCACCCCAGACTGAATTAATGAACCTACACTACTATCAGAGAGAGAGAGGGAGAGGGGTGGAAAATGGGGGCTGCGGTGGCAGAGAGATGGAGAGAGAGAGAGAGGAGTGGTTGAGAGGGGGTGAGAGAAAGAGGAGGCGCAGAGAGAAAGATGGAGAGGGGGGGGGTGGAGAGGGGGGATGAGAGAGAACAAGGGGTGCAGAGAAAAAGATGGAGAGAGAGAAGACGGGTGGAGAGAAGAATGAGAGATGAAAAGGGAGTGAGAGAAAAAAGGGAGAGAGGAGAGGGTAAGAGAGATGAGAGGAGAGGGAGGGGTGAGAGAGGGATGAGGGGAAAAACAGGAAGACTAAAAGGAAGAAGGCAGTCAAGTGAAGTCAGAGAGGGAGACAAAGAGCACTTAGCATGCTGGGTAAAGTAATGGAGGTTGGTGATGTGGAGAGATGAGCACTCTTTGTTTGCTAGAGACACTAAAAGCAAACTCCTTCAGCTTGATTGCACTTCTGCTTATGAAAGGTAGCTAGAGCACACCCACACACACACTTACAGTGCTCATGAGCTTCTCCACACAGTCCTGGGCCACACTATGAGTGAGTGTGAGGTGACGTCTCAGGTGTATGTGTACCAGTGTGTCCTGGCACAGTGGGCACTTGGCAGTAGTATGTTGGTCAGTGGTGTGCTTGTCGGTTCTGGGGCATTTGGGAGAGAGGGGGCTCTGTGTCTCCTCCAGCCAAGAGAATGATCGCTTGGCTGGGGATAAGGAATCTCTCCTCTCCCCCTCCTCACTGCTTTCATCTAGATAGATAACACATATGTTAATACACAGCAACACACACACACACACACACACACTGATTGATCCATTATTGATTTTCTATTAAAGAGCCTCCTGGGATTCAGACCAGTTCATTCAGACCAAATACCTGCTATTGACTGTTTAATACAGAGTAGCAGACAGAGTTAGACCAGATTTAGACTAGACAGAGATAGAACAGAGTACAGTAGGAGTCATTAGAACGGTACTCAGAAGTCTTGTTTCTGACCCTCACTAAGCCTAGTCATGGACTAAAAAGCATGCTCGAATGGAGAATCTCTATTGACAGTGTCTGGGTAACTGGCCTGAAAGTTCTATTCTGGAATATTACAGTCATTTAACAGATGCTTATCCAGAGTGACTTACAGGGTTAAATGCCTTGCTCAGTGGCACAACGTCAGATTTTTGTTCACCTCGTCAGTTCTGGAATTCGAACCAGCAACTTTTTGGTTACTGGTCCAAAGAGCTTAACCGCTAGGCTACCTGCCACCCTACAGTTCAATAGCAGTGAGTCGGTAGGTGCTCGTTAGCGTTGTCGGGGTGATAGGGGATGTAACGAGCATGTGTATCGACAAATCAATTAACCCAATTGACCCCTGACCATAATCAATCTTTCCTTTTCTCTCAATCACTCTCTTCACCTTGCTCCATCTCTCCAAGTTTCTTCTAATTTCTTCTCTCCGTTGACTTATCCTAGGCCTGCAGTTAATTTTCTCTATCCTATTTATACATTTGTTCTGGACTGATGTACAAAATATGGTCGAAATTCCCTCTTGCCAATGTCTACAATAATCCCATACTTTTAAATTCCTCAGGAGAAATGAACAAGTGCACACTTCAGAGAGAAGGGAATGGGAAAGACGACCTGAATTTCTTACCTATCTCAGGACTGGTACACTTCCTGATGCTGAAGATGGCAGCTAGATCCTCTCCTTTATTCAGGCTCCTCCTTTTCACAAGCTGCAAGTGGTGAAGCTCCTCCCTCTGATGATGACCCGTGGAGTGGGTGTGTCTCAGTAGGTGGAGTTTAGAGCGGGAGGAGTAATTACACAAGACACAGTGGAACGACCAGGAGCCTCCAGCTACTGCACTGTCATACTGCTCTAAGAACTAGAGAGAGAGGGGGAAGTTGGAGTTATACAAGGTGTGATAGAAAGAAATATGTACAAAATAAATCTGGTCTCTTGTGTTTTATTTGCTGTCTATATGCCAAATATTTCGAAACAATTGTATAGCCCAAAAACAGCAATTATTGTGTTTGTACTGACCATGTAGACTCTGAGGCTGGCCTGGTGTTGGGAGTTGATGCTGTGTATTCTCAGTTTCTCCAAACTGGTGGTCTGGAAGTCACACACGTTACACTTCAGCTGGACCAGGTTGCCTGTAGCAACCAACTTTCCAACTTCCTCCCAGTCCACAGCCTCCCCCTTCTCCCCTCTCTCCCAGAGGTGGGCAGCCAGCTGGTAGCGGGCCCTGTGTCTGTCTGTCTGGCAGTGCAAGGTGAAGTTAGCTGTGAGGGGGGTGCTGTAGCCACACAGCCTGCAATAGCAGCCTCCGGCCACCAGACAACGCCACTCAGACTGGGGCAGGGAGCGGGGGGCACTCAGGTGAGACCCAAGAGACTCCAGACTGTCAGAGGAGAAACTGAAACACACCAGGCACCGGAACACACCACAGTAGAGGGGAGATGGGGAGGAGAGAGACAGGGGAGGAGGGGGAGAGGGGGAGAGAGACAGGGGAGAAGGGGGAGAGGGGGATGGAGAAGGGGATGGTGAGGAGGAGGGAGGAGGAGAGGGGGAGGGGGTCAGGGTTGAATCTGGGGCAACTGGCTCCTCTGCTGTTAGTTGATGCATATCCAAAGACTGCTCCCCACCTAGAACACACAGAGAACACAGACAGAACACAGACAGAACACAGACAGAACACAGAACACAGACAGAACACAGACAGAACACAGACAGGCCGATACATATAAGCATGGATATAATCAAGTATCAACCTAACTAGTGAACAGAGCCCAACAGAAGAGTAGTATCAACCTAACTAGTGAACAGAGCCCAACAGAAGAGTAGTATCAACCTAACTAGTGAACAGAGCCCAACAGAAGAGTAGTATCAACCTAACTAGTGAACAGAGCCCAACAGAAGAGTAGTATCAAACTAACTAGTGAACAGAGCCCAACAGAAGAGTAGTATCAACCTAACTAGTGAACAGAGCCCAACAGAAGAGTAGTTAAGTATGTGTCAGTGTGTGTGTAGTCTCTCACCTGTGCTGTGTAGCAGTGTGAGTTGAGGAGGCAGACTCCTGCAGTGGGCCAGGTAGTAGCTTCTCTGCAGCTGCAGTACGTTGTGTGTGTGTTTCAGGCGCAGCACATTTTGTGTGTGTTTCTCGCTGGTGGTGTGTATGCGCAGGTTCCGCGCAATGCTGGTCTCATAATCACACACCTCACACCGCCACCTCTTACCCTGGGAGGAGGGATGGCTGGGGTAGGGCGGTGTGTTTTCAGGGGGCTGCGTGACTTCGGGGTGTGTGTGTCCGTACACCTGACCGCCTGCCGTGTCTCTGACAGTGGAGCTCGCGCTGTGTGTGGAGTGTGTCTGTGTCCTGTGCGCATGTTGTGTTTGTCCCGCTGTCTGTACGTTGCTGAGGTGTTTGTCTGACTGCATGTGTATGCTGAGGTTTCCTTTAGAGGACGTGGCGTAATCACACACACCACAGCGATAGGGCTTGTACCCACAGACATAACTCTCCCCTCGGGATAGACGAGGATGGGCCTTCCCTGTGCTACAGTACAGACACACACCCCTTGACCCTCCACAAACACAATTCTCCCCCAAGCCCCCACACACACATGAGCCCCCAGACTCTGGGTGTTTTTCTCTGAGGTGGACTTGCAGTGTCTGCTGGGATTTGTAATGCCAGTTACATTTGGGGCATTTAAGTGTCTTGCAGGAGTTCCGGGACTGCATCAATGCCATGTGACTGTTCAGTGAGACGGGGGAGGAGGGTGAGGAGGAAGAGGAGGGAGAGGAGTGGAGGTACTTAGATACAGTCTCTATGTTCTCATCTCCCTCTCGTTCCTTCTCTCCATTTCCCTCATCATCATCTCTTTCTATTTCCATCTCTCTATCTCCATCTCTCACTTCTGGGTTGTTGTTTGGTTTTGGAACTTTGGCGGTGTCTCCATTGGCAATAAGGGAAGTGTGAGTGGCGTCTGCCCTACCATCATCCTTAGCGGGTGGGCTGGTGGACTTAGACAGAGCAGACTGCTGGGGTTTAAAGCTCAGAGGAAAACAAGGACTATTGCCCTGCACTTCTCCTGTGTCTCTCACCTCTGTCTCATTCTGAGGATAAGGAGAGGAGGGGAAAAAGCTGGAGCGCTTTGGAGAGGTGGAAGGAGAGGTAGAGTGCTTTGGAGAATTGGAAGGTGATAATGAGAGCTTTGGACAGGTAGAAGGAGAGGTAGAGTGCTTTGGAGAATTGGAAGCAGTGATGTGGATGTTGCTGTTCAATGTGCCACTGGCCATAACAGTGCTGGAAGCAGAGCTGTGCTGGCTCTGTCGAGGTAATAGACTACATTTGGATTTGGTTTGGCTTTGGTTTGAGATGGCCTCTTCTCTCTCCTCTTCCTCTTCCTTCTCTTTTTCCTCTTCTCCTCTGTCTTTGCTGCTGAGGGCTGGTGCAAGGGTTGTTCTTCCCGTTTCCTCTCTGTCGTCCACCAGTAACAATCTTTCTTTCTCCTTCTTCTCATTTAGCTTCTCTTCCTTCTCTTGCTCTTGCTCTTCTTTCAGTGTCACACCATTATTCTGTGAGTATATACCCCGCTCCCCTTCTGGGGTCTCCTCTCTGCCTGCGGTCCCCTCTGCACCCCCCTGCTCTGTTTGGGTCAGGTTGGAGGGCTCTTTGGCAGGGGCCGGGGCTGAGGTACGAGAGGGCGACCCCTTAGAAGGAACCACTTCCGGGGTCAGGAGAGGATAAGATAACGGCTTGGTGCTGATGTCAGGTTCTCCTCCCTCTCTCCCTCCATCCCTTCCTCTCCCTCCCTCACCGATGTCCATAATGGCTCCTACAACAGTCATGCATCACTACCCCACCTGAGAGAGAGATGGAGAGCGAGCGAGGGAGAGCGAGAGAGAGGGAGAGCGAGAGAGAGGGAGAGAGAGAGAGAGGGAGAGAGAGAGAGGGAGAGAGAGAGAGACAGAGAAAGAGAGGGGAAGAGAGAGAAGAGTTTAAAGGAAGAAATGCATGCACATAGCACTGAGTGTTAATTACTGCAACACAATAAACAATAGTCTTTGTCAGGTGAACTTCTACCACTGGCCTTGGCTTTAAAGGTTTTCATTTACACAGATCAATAGCCTAGTCTATCGATAACAAATCTAAAATTATTTACACAATTATTCCCCACTATATGTCTATCTAGTATGGGAAACTATTACTTAGGGAAAGTGTGTGTGTGTGTGTGTGTGTGTGTGTGTGTGTGTGTGTGTGTCTGTGTCTGTGTCTGTGTGTGTGTGTGTGTGTGAGAGAGAGAGAGGCCGACAGAGAGAGAGGTGGGGCATACTGGCTATCGGGAATTCGACTGAATGAGTCGCGCTTTAGAGAGAGAATTATATCCTACCCTGATAGAAAAAAATAGGGCCTACCTCCCTTCACCAACTGAGCTGAAAATATTGAACCGACAGGAAACGTAGATGATTACGTTTGTGTGCATTGTCAGCGCGGGAAAAACTCACAAACCGAGGAACTATCGCTGACAGTCGCCTGCAACTGCTGATGTTAACCAATATAGGCTACACCAGCTGACACAGACATTATTTAACTGGAATGGTGACTATGACGATGTTTATATTACTGTAGCGTACTTCTGTCTTTGTTTAGCCTACTCAAGAGATAAAAACCGCAACAGCCTATAACCGCACAAAGCTCTTCTTTCCATTCAACAGCACAGCCAATATCCGCGATATCCCCCAGTAGTTTGAGGGATATCGCCGACAGCTAGAAACAAACGCAGACTCACATCTGTGCGGCTGTGGCGGCGGCGTCTCTGGACTCCTTAGACTGTATCTGTATCTGTAGTAATCCAGTCAAATAGCGGGTCTACTGAACATCCACATATTCCCTTTGGACCAGAGAGCGTACAGGAGGGGACAGCCGCAGAGAGAGCAGCATAACACAGTCCTCCTCTCTGTGTTCCTAAAATCGTCTTCTTAAAGCTATATCTACAGTAAACAGAGAGACGGAGGGGTGTGAGCGGGGGAGAGGTAGAGTGAGGTCTGAACATAGAGGAGAGAAAAACACTTAGCTCTTTATTCCTGCTAATTGGTTTCCTGCAGATGGCTGAGACTATCCCACTGCGCATGTGCAAAATTGCGCTGGCAGCATCAATGGGATGCGGCGAAGGAGAAAGGGAGGGGAGAGAGGGGGAGAGGGACCGAAGAGGGACTATGTAAAAGACTAAAGAGGATACAGATAGTCGGAGAAAATAGTGAAGTAATGGAATTATCATTGTAATGTTGATATTGTAAGAAAGGGTTGGAATAATTGGAATAATAATTTTGTCACAAATTGTTAAAGTGAAATGTAGATGTATAAGGCAAATATAGTTGAGTGGTAGGTATATCGCCTATATCCCATACACCTTCATAGTCGCATGCTATGACACATTATTTGACAAGTATTTATTATTTCAATCCACACAAAACTAGACATCTGCTACATTATTAAATAATATTATATAATACATTTTATCAGCGTTAGGCTATATCTGCCGTGCATCAGAGAAGTAGGCCAACACCAGCCATATTATGACTAAAAGGAGAAACAACGAATTGTAAAATGTCTTCTATTTTTGGTCATAAATGGCTAAGGTCTACATATGTATTTATGAATCTTTCCTCTTTTTCTTACATAAGCTCTCTCTCTTTCCTCCCGTCTATTGTCATGATAATTTAATTGTGGTTTTCACAATCTGTCGGTCTCTCGAGGCTCAACAGACTTTACGTACAATAACCCTGCGTCTTCACGACAATATTCCAGAAACCAACCGTGATTGTATAATTAAAATCTTAATTTTTTTCACCCTTAAAAACATAAACAAATAATTGTTTAACAGAATCTGAATAATTGTTATGATAGGCTTATTATAATTGTTCATAATAATCCAGGCTAATATAATATAGGCTAATATATTATAATACAGCCGAATACAATTAATATAATATATAATAATTTCTGAATTATTATTTTCATAAATCACATGCTGTAATAACATATCTGATAGAATATGCAATTACAATACAGAATTCATCAACATTTTAATTTGTTCTGATTTGTAATGATTATATTTGAGAGAAATGCGTATTATCGGTGTAAATAATAGGCCTATGCTGGGACTTTTTCACTTCCAGTGCATCTTCCTAAAACCCTGTATATCGTGCAATAAACATAGAGATGGTTATTGTGAAATAATGCATTACAATATTAAAGTAAGCTTACTTACTATGTGATACGATGATACGAGAAACATCTGCATAGAAAATTCTCTAGAAAATTACACCGCCTTTGCTTCTATATTCGATATGCACTCAAGTTTAATAGAAAATTATTATTTTTGTATTTTATTTTTTAAATATAACACAAAGAAAATACATTTTTTGCTTGCTTCTTATTAACCAGGTCTCAGGTTGTTATATTATATTCATTCCACACATAATGTATTATTCAACATCATGACCTCTTGTGTGTGTGTGTGTGTGTCTGTGTGTGTGTGTGTGCGTGTGTGCGTGTGTGTGTGTGTGGGGGGGGGGGGGGGTGGTATTTCAAGACGCTCTGCTATGAATGTTCTATTTTTCATTTTTAATTAAACGAAAAGTAGGCTATAACTTACTCATTGCAAACCAATTTAAAATCTTCAATAAAAACTGCTGTAGCCTAACCTTTTCTGACACAGAATTTAAAGGCATGTTGTACTGGGATTAAAATATTGAAATTGTCCTCTGCACCACTGTTGTTGCTTATATCCGGTGAAAGGCTATAAGGCAATATGACCTATAGCATTTCCAGAATTAACCTAAAATATATTCATAATTAAATACTTTTTATTGACCTATTATCACATGTATTAGTTGATGTTGTTGCTGTTGTTGATATAAATTCAATATGCTGAATAAATCTGATTATTTTGCATAGCAGAAAGTGGATCCCAAATATGCTGGAACGGTTTATGAGTTCGCCATTTAAAATACTCGTAACAATAGGTTACTTATTTTCTTTCTCTCCATCTGAAAATGTGTTGTTTATTTACGTTTATATTGGTCAACTTTTGAATGTAAATGATGGTGTGTTTCTGTAGGCCTACACTATATTATGATCAACATTTGATGCACAGAGATCATATATGTGAACGCATTCCTATCTTATTCAAGTCTGCTGTTACATTATTAAAACATACATTCATCAAATTTAGATCATATTTATAATAATATATTATACAGAGGAATTCAAAATCAAAATAAAACAGAATGTACCATTGTGTTTGCGCAGCGCGTGGAGAGATATCTCAGGGGAATATGCGTGTGTCTTTAATCCTTTGACTGAGTCAAAATCAGCCATTATATATTCACACAGAGACAATCTAGTGGACGGTCAGAAGCTAAACACACGTGTGCAGTCTCGATCAATAAAACAACCATCAGTGCAACCAACCCAACATTATACACACACTCCTGGCCTGGTGCCAGTCCCCCCACCCTTTGCCCCCAGGCAAGATTTACCCTGTTCCTGCTAATGGGCCAGTAACCACTGGTACACTCCCTGCCCGTCCTGCCCCCTGGGCATAACAAGACCCCCAGCACCCCCAGCCTCTTCCCATGAACCCAAACCTCCAACCCCCACCTTCCCCAGACCCTATATAACATGTATATGTCTTTGGGTACAGCAGGGGGAGGAGGGGGGGAATAAATTGGGAAGGGAGACTCATCCAACACTCTTCTCTCCAACCCATGGTATCCAATGGTATCCTACCTAAATGAGCCATTGCTATGGTAACATCCTGTCTGGTCGACCTGGCAACCCCACTCAGGTCCAGCAAAAATGGTGCACAGTGAGAGAGAGACAGACAGACAGGCAGAGAGAGAGAGAGAAAGTGAGAAGGAAAGAAAGAGAGAAATTGAAAAAGAGCAATGTAGTGAGAGGGCAAGTAAAAAGGGTAGTTGGTAGTAAGATTTGCAGATTGAGGAGTGTGGGTAACATACCTCACCATTCACTAAACAACAGCGCTCTCTGCTGGAGAGAAACTGTTACAGGGAGCTGCACAGACAAAACATTATCTGATGGTCATGTGGATAATATAGACCCTCCCTGTAGGCTAAAGTATCTAAATGTATCAGCAAAGATATTTCCTTCCTCATCTGATGTTCAACTGTTGGATCACAGTAGAGGCTCTGTTTGTTTTTACTCCACACTGGGTCACTTGGGTCACTTGTTAATCCACCTTTAGGTTTTAAAACAGGCTGTTCCACAAGGTTGCACATGCATCTATCATAAATGTCTTCCTGTTTGAGAGGGGAAAGGCAGAGCATCAACCTACCAGGCAACTGTAGTTAATCTAGCTATCAAGTTCCCATATAATGTTCCTGCCCTGGCTTACCCACCTTTCCTTCCTCCCTTCTCTCCTTTGAGAAACCAACACAAAGAAGCTACAGCCCACAGAAACATTCTCATACTGAAGAACACATCTCAGTGAGAAAAAAAACATAGTAAGCATTATAGCCTGTTTCTGTTTCTTGCTACAAGAAAACAGAAAGTTGTTGAAGGAGAAGAATAGAGCAGTTGGGGGTAAGGCGAGACTAAAGGAATAGCCTACTTGAACTGTTTGTCCTGCTTGACAACTGTAACCAGATACATTTATTAAACAAGGCAATATTTACAGAAAGGACCACCTCATTCATTTAAATTCCACTAATCTTGGTCACTGCATCAACGTGGAAAACTCATTGGATTTGAAAAAAATTAATCAACATAAGGGCATTTCATATTTTTTCACCTAACTCTCTCTCTCGGTGTGGGTGTGCCTGTTCACAGGGCTGATCTAGGTCAGAGGACAGTATTTGTCTGCTCCTGAGAAGGGAGTACAACTTCTAAAATGAGTCTTTCTGCTGCATGAGATGAAAGGGAAACACTTTCTCAATAAAGATTGTCTCTCTTGAGAAAGAGGAGAGACCAGTGTCTCGTGTACCCGGCTGTGTGTCAATGAAGAGTGACATGTCAATGGATCCTTATAACTTCAGTAAAGAAGAACCCTTGTCCAGTGAACAGGGATAATAATACTTCTTTTTTAACCACACTCTGATACAGATATCTGAGTACTCCTCAACAACAATTGACTATTTCTTCCTCGGTCAGGCTAAAGATCTCCTTGGTTTTTGGCATGGTCCATCAGGAGCAATCAGTGTCTCATGTAGCCAGTTGTTTGTCTATGAAGAGTGAACGGTCTATGGGACCACCAATCAACTTTCCCAGTGAACAGGGGTAATAACACTTGTTGTTTTAACACCACACATAAATATGAACTACTCCTCACTATTTCTTCCTGGGCCAGACTAAAGATCATTTCAGGAGAAACTAGTGTCTCCTGTAACCAGCAAATTTTTTTTGGTCTTCCGTCTGGACCGGCCTTTATTTCAACGTCCACGGACATGGACCAATTCTGAACCAATCATAGACGTCCGGTCCGGACAGGCCAAATATAGACGTTCAAACATAGCCCAAACATAGACATCTGTAATTGGTCCGGACCGGACCAAATCTGAACCAATTACATTTGACATTTTAGTCATTTAGCAGACGGTCTTATCCAGAGCGACTTACCTTTTGGTTACTGGCCCAACCTCCTAACTGCTAGGCTACCACCCAGCCAACAATCATAGACATCTATGTTTCACAAATTTGGACAGCACAGTGCATAGAGTACAGTAGAGCATAGCAAAGTACAGTACATTACAGTACACAGTTCACTAAAGAAAAGTAGAGTATAATACAGTAGAGTACAGTACAATACAGTAGAGCACACTAGAGTACAGTAAAGTAAAGACAAGTAAAGTAGAGGGTACTGTATTCTACCTTAGTTTACTCTAATGTACTCAACTAAACTGTACTGTACTCTACTGGATTAAACTGTACTGTACTCTACTGTGCTCTACTGAATAAAACTCTACTGTACTCTACTAAATTCAACTATATTTTACTGTAGTGTATTTAAATTAAAAACACCTTTTTATTGAACCTTTATTTAACTAGGCAAGTTAGTTAAGAACAAATTCTTATTTACAATGACGGCCTACCCCGGCTAAACACAGACGACGCTGGGCCAATTGTGTGCCGCCCTATGGGATTCCCAGTCACCGACGGGTTGTGATACAGCCTGGAATAGAACCAGGGTATGTAGTGACGCCTCTTGCAGTGAGATGCAGTGCCTTAGACCGCTGCTCCACTCGGGCGCCGAAGTGCAGTGTACTCTACTAAATTAAACTCTACTGTACTCTACTGAATTAAACTATACTGTACTGTATTCTACTGTACTTTACTGTACTCTACTGAATAAAACTCTGTTCTGTCCCATACTGTACTGTACTCTTTGTTCTACTGTGCTCTACTGTACAGAACTCTGCCGTACTGTACTGTGATGTTCAAACTTGTGAAATTTTGCTTAGACGTCAGTGTTGGGGATTAGTGAACTACATGTAATTCAAATAGTAATGTAATTACAATTTGCCATAGCTTGGTGGTGGTGGAACTACAATGAACAAAAATATAAATGCAACATGTAAAGTGCTGGTCCCATGTTTCATGAGCTGAAATGAAATATACAAATTAAAAACCAAACGCACATTGTCTCAAAATTGTCAAATGTATTTATAAAGCCCTTCTTACAGCTGATGTCATAAAGTGCTGTACAGAAACCCAGCCTAAAACCCCAAACAGCAAGTAATGTAGGTGTAGAAGCACAGTGGCTAGGAGAAACTCCTTAGAAAGGCCAGAACCTAGGAAGAAACCTAGAGAGGAACCAGGCTATGAGGGGTGGCCAGTCCTCTTCTGGCTGTGCCGGGTGGGGATTATAACAGAACGTGGTCAAGATGTTCAAATGTTCATAGATGACCAGCAGGGTCAAATAATAATAATCACAGTTGTTGTAGAGGGTGCAACAGGTCAGCACCTCAGGAGTAAATGTCAGTTGACTTTTCATAGCCGATCATTCAGAGTATCTCTACTGCTCCTGTTGTCTCTAGAGAGTTGAAAACAGCAGGTCTGGGACAGGTAGCACGTCCGGTGAACAGGTCAGGGTTCTATAGCCGCAGGCAGAACAGCTGAAACTGGAGCAGCAGCACGGCCAGGTGGACTGGTGGTGGTGGAACTACAATGAACAGCAAGGTGTCATCAGGTGTCATCAGACCAGGTAGTCCAGAGGAATGGTCCTAGGGCTCAGGTCCTCAGAGAGAGAGAGAGAGAGAGAGAGAGAGAGAGAGAGAGAGAGAGAGAGAGAGAGAAAGGAGAATTAGAGAGAGAACATACTTAAATGCACACAGGACACCGGATAAGACAGGAGAAAAACTCCAGATATAACAGACTGACCCTAGGCTGAGACAAGAGGGGTCGAGAGACACTGTGGCCCCGTCCGACGATACCCCCGGACAGGGCCAAACAGGCAGAATATAACCCCATCCACTTTGCCAAAGCACAGCCCCCACACCACTAGAGGGATATCTTCAACCACCAACTTACCATCATGAGACAAGGCCTAGTATAACCCACAAAGATCTCCGCCACGGCACAACCCAAGGGGGGGCACCAACCCAGGCAGGAAGATCATGTCAGTGACTCAACCCCTGTAATAGGGTTAGAGGCAGAGAATCCCAGTGGAGAGAGGGGAACTGGCCAGGTAGAGACAGCAAGGGCGGTTTGTTGATCCATTGCCTTTCCGTTCACCTTCACACTCCTGGGCCAGACTACACTCAATCATTGGACCTACTGAAGAGATGAGTCTTCAATAAAGACTTAAAGGTCGAGACCGAGTCTGCATCTTTCACATGGATAGGCAGACCATTCCATAAAAATTGAGCTCTATAGGAGAAAGTCCTGCCTCCAGCTGTTTGCTTAGAAATTCTAGGGACAGTAAGGAGGCCATCTTGTGACCGTAGCGTACGTGTAGGTATGTACGGCAGGACCAAATCAGAAAGATTGGTAGGAGCAAGCCCATGTAATGCTTTGTAGATTAGCAGTAAAACCTTGAAATCAGCCCTTGCCTTAACAGGAAGCCAGTGTAGAGAGGCTAGCACTGGAGTAATATGATCACATTTTTGGGATCTAGCCAAGATTCTAGCAGCCGTGTTTAGCACTAACTGAAGTTTATTTAGTGCTTTATTCGGGTAGCCGGAAAGTAGAGCATTGTAGTAGTCGAACCTAGACGTGACAAAAGCATGGATTCATTTTTCTGCATCATTTTTGGACAGAAAGTTTCTGATTTTTGCAATGTTACGTAGATGGAAAAAATCTGTCCTTGAAACAGTCTTGATATGTTTGTCAAAAGAGAGATCAGGGTCCAGAGTAATGCCAAAGTCCTTCACAGTTTTATTGAGAAGACTGTACAACCATCAAGATTAATTGTCAGATTCAGCAGAAGATATCTTTGTTTCTTGGGACCTAGAACAAGCACCTCTGGTTTGTCCGAGTTTAAAAGTAGAACATTTGCCACCATCCACTTCCTCATGTCTGAAACACAGGCTTCCAGGGAGGGAATTTTGGGGCTTCACCACATTTCATTGAAATGTACAGCTGTGTGCCATCCGCATAGCAGTGAAAGTTAACATTATGTTTCCGAATGACATCACCAAGAGGTCAAATATATAGTGAAAACAAAAGTGGTCCTAAAACTGAGCCTTGATGAACACCGAAATATACAGTTTATTTGTCAATAGGACAAACCATCCACAGAGACAAACTGATATCTTTCTGACAGATAAAATCTAAACCAGGCCAGAACATGTAGACCAATTTCTCCAAAAGAATGTGGTGATCGATGGTATCAAAAGCAGGTCTAGGAGCATGAGGACAGATGCAGAGCCTCGGTCTGATGCCATTAGAAGGTAATTTACCACCTTCACACGTGCAGTCTCAGTGCTATGATGGGGTCTAAAACCAGACTGAAGCGTTGTTTGACTGAAGCATTGTTTGTCTTTAGGAAGTCAATGAGTTGCTGCGCAACAGCTTTTTCTAAAAATAATTGAGAGGAATGGGAGATTCGATTAAGGCCGATCATTTTCTGGGTCAAGGTTTGGCTGTTTCAAGAGAGGCTTTATTACTGCCACTTTTAGTGAGTTTGGTACTTCTCCGGTGGATTGAGAGCAGTTTATTATGTTCAACATAGGAGGGCCAAGCACAGGAAGCAGCTCTTTCAGTAGTTTAGTTGGAATAGGGTCCAGTATGCAGCTTGACGTTTTAGAGGCAATGATTATTTTCATCAATGTGTCAAGAGATAAAGTACTAAAAAACTTGAGTGTCTCTCTTGATCCTAGGTGTCACGAACTTCAAAATGAGCGGACGCAGGAGCAGCGTGATTGAAGTTCCACATCTTTATTTTGGTGAAACTTTACAGAAAAAACAATAAACCAATAACGAAACGTGAAGAAGTGGTGCACAAACACAAAACAATATCCCACAAAGCAGGTGGGAGATAGGGCTTCCTAAATATGAACCCCAATTTGAGGCAACGATTACCAGCTGCCTCTAATTGGGAACCATACAAAACCACCAACATAGAAATACACATTCTAGAACACCCACCTAGTCACACCCTGACCTAAACCACTATAGAGAATCCAAGGGCTCTCTATGCCCCTGCCCCGACCACGGATCTGGACATGGAGCTTGGTTGGACGCCGTGCCCGGACTGGGCACTGGCACTGAGGAAGGCTCCGGCCATGGAGCTGGGCTGGACGCCGTGCCTGGACTGGACACCGGCGCAGCGGAAGGCTCTGGCCATGGAGCTGGGTTGAACGCCGTGTCTGGACTGGGCATCGGCGCAGAGGAAGACTCCTGCAATGGAGCGGGACTGGACACTGTGCCTGGATGGGGCACTGGCGCAGAGGTAGGCTCTTGCCTTGGAGCGGGACTGGATACCGTGCCTGGATTGGGGCACCGGCGCAGAAGAAGGCTCCTGCCATGGAGCGGGACTGGACGCCTTGCCTGGATTGGGCACCGGCGCAGAGGAAGGCTCCTGCCAGGGAGCGGGACTGGACACCGTGCCTGGACTGGCCACCGGCACAGAGGAAGGCTCCTGCCCTGGAGCAGGACTGGACGCCTTGCCTGGAAGCTCCGGACCGTTGAACGTCGCTGGAGGTTCCGAACCGTGGACCGTCGCTGGAGGTTCCGGATCGTGGACTGTCGCTGCAGGATCTGGACCGTGGACCTTCGCAGGAGGTTCCGGACTGGGAACCGTCGCCGGAAGCTTGGACCGGGAACCGTCACCGGAAGCTCTGGACTGTGAATGCGCACTGGAGACCTAGTGTGTGGAGCCGGTACAGGTAGCACCGGACTGGTGACACGCACTTCAGGGTGAGTGCGGGGAGGAGGCACAGGACGTACCGGACTGGGGAGGCGCACTGGAGTCCAGATGTGTGAAGCCGGCGCAGGTTTCACCAGATAGCTAACCGGATCCTCTGGTCGAATGTTGAGCAGAACACACTTGCACAACATCTCTCTCCTCTCACTCTCTCCTAACTTCTCCATTGCCTCCCGAACGGTTTCTTGCTCTTTAGGGCGAATGCAGGGAACCGGCACATGACATACCGGGCTGGGGAGGTGTACTGGAGATCTTATGTGTGCCAAATATGTCTCAAGTTTTGAGGGAGCGTGCAATTGGCGTGCTGACTGCAGGAATGTCCACCAGAGCTGTTGCCAGATAATTTTATGTTAATTCCTCTACCATCAGCCGCCTCCAATGGTGTTTTCGAGAATTCGGCAGTACGTCCAACCGGCCTCACAACCGCAGACCACGTGTAACCACGCCAGCCCAGGACCTCCATATCCAGCTTCTTCACCTGCGGTATCGTCTGAAACCAGCCACCCGGAGAGCTGAAGAAACTGTGGGTCTACACAACTGAAGAATTTCTAAACAAACTGTCAGAGACCGTCTCAGGGAAGCTCATATGTGTGCTCTTCGTCCTCACCAGGGTCTTACCTGACTACAGTTCGGCATCATAACGACTTCAGTGGGCAAATGCTCACTTTCGATGGCCACTGGCAAGATGGAGAAGTGTGCTCTAAACGGATTAATCCCAGTTTCAACTTTATAGCAGACAGATGGCGGGGGGGTTATGGTATGGGCAGGCGCAAGCTACAGACAACGAACACAATTGCATTCTATCGATGGCATTTTGAATGCACAGAGATATTGTGAGGAGATCCTGAGGCCCATCATTGTGCCATTCATCCACCGCCGTCACCTCATGTTTCAGTATGATAATGCACAGCCCCATATCGCAAGGATCTGTACACAATTCCTAGAAGTTGAAAATGTCCCAGTTCTTCCATTGCCTGCATACTCACCAGACATGTCACCCATTGTTTGGGATGCTCTGGATCAACGTGTATGATAGTGTGTTCCAGTTCCTGCCAATATCCAGCAACTTCCCACAGCCATTGAAGAGGAATGGGACAACATTCCACGGGCCTCAATCAACAGCCTAATCAACTCTATATGAAAGAGATGTGTCTTGTTGGGTGAGGCAAATAGTGGTCATACCAGATACTGACACCCCTACTTTTTCTTTTTTTTAAGTATCTGTTTTCCCAGTCATGTGAAATCCATAGATTAGGGCCTGATTTATTTATTTACATTGACTCATTTTCTTATATGAAACTGTAACTCAGTCAAATCTGAGGTCCAACCACATGGTGTGCATGCCTTTGTTCAAGAGCAGTTCTACCACAGGAGGCTGCTGAAGGGAGTACAGCTCATAATAATAGTTGGAATAGATTCAATGGAATGGAATGAAACACATGTTTGATACCATTCCCATTATTCTGTTCCAGTCATTACTAAGAGCCTGTCCTCCCCAATTAAGGTACCACCGGCCACCTGTGAGTTCTGCCATAGTGTTTCTACTAATAAGTTGATTAGTAGAATCAGGTGTGGTAGAATCGTACTTGAACATGAAGCCAACCCTGATACAAAATACTAACAAATCACAAACTGCTGGGAAACATCCATAAAAAGGTGAGTCATTAGTACAAAAGCACAAACAATTTGAAATAAACACAATTCAATTTATAGAATTACATTGAAAACTGGCATAAATCTATGGAATTTAAACTGCTCATTTAAACGTAATGTACAGAATATTGTGTATGAAATGTGGCTGCAAAATTAGCAGTGCCACTGCTGGGGGTGTAAACTCTGGAAAGTTGAAGTGCTCGCTTTTACAGCGACACAACGTACAGAAAATAGTGTACGGTGCAATATGGAAAAACTATTGGATTTAAGCTGATTGGCCACTATAATGGACGCCAAATGAGCAGCGAAGCTCCACTTGATGTACACTGTGCATTTGGAAATATAAAAGTACTCCTGCGGAAAATGGATCCACCTTTTACTGCGACACAAGTACAGATAATGTTGAACCTTTGCAATAAATGATAGGAGTACAGACACAAAAAAAACCATGAGCTTTTTTAAGATTAAAAAAGGCAACCTTTAAAAAATATTTCGATTTGTTCTTTGTATGGTAACTAGTATAACATATCGATATTTTTGCTAATTTTCCATCATTTTCGCCGTAACTATTTATTAAACTGGAAAGGACCTATATTCTGAAGGAGTCCCAAACTCCGTGACCAGGAAGTACTTAGTTATTATTGCCTGTTTCACAGCAGTGTGGGTCTTTGTTTATTATTCCCGGCAGTTTCTTATCGAGCATCGTGAATATGGAAGACGAATGGGAGGAGGAGGTAAGACCAAAGAGTAGTTGTCGTAACAGATAGTGACTTTGCTTATTCGTCTCTGATTACCTATGAAACGCCACTGGCACAGAATGAGAGCAGTTTGTGAAGCGACTACATAGAATTGGCATTCCAGACGGAGATCTTTGGTTGGGTGATGTAACCATTTATTGCCGGATATAAAATACAAATTAGCAATCCATTTTGATTTACCGAACAAATGTGCAGAGAGGTGTATTACAAAGCTGATCTAGTGAGAAGGCAAGAACCATATGCTCTCTCCTTCAACCTGTGAGCTAACACTTCCTGTTCACGTGGGTACATGTGAGTGCCCCATCCCCAATGGTGCTGCTCAATAATCTATCCTACCTCATGAAGTGTTCACCACTTTTTCCTTGCACGCCGCCTCTCCCTCTGCCAGTGTGTTCCACATGACGTTGTCAGGCTGAACAGGGATTCAGGAAGGGGAATGCAGCTTTTTGATAGATGGCGTCTAGGAGTCAAGAAAGAGATTTCTATTCAGAAATGTTGAGTTTTCACTCGGAGTCGTTTTAATAGGATTTCAGGAAGAGGAATGGAGGGAAAAAGAGGATGAGAGGCTGAGGTTGAATCTGAAAATGGCAGAAAAGAAGGAGATGGTGTGTCGAAGAAAATTGTTGTCAAGTACAAACAGAGTGAGCCGTACGCCATACTGAGTTCTGGCGATAAGGGCCAATTAAGTGACGTGGAAGGTGTGGTGAAGAGCTCGGAGTCCGACCCTTGCGTTGATGGACACGATAAAGAAGAATCTGGTCCAGTAGGAGGACATTTCTGGGAGAGAGTGGATCCTTGCTCTTTGCCAGATCTAGTTGTGGTTTCAGAGTGGGTGGGAAACAAGTTAGGTGTAGTTGAATCAGTGAAGGTAACCCGTAGTGGACTGATAGTTTGTGTTACTTCTGCCCAGATGGAGTCGGCACTCATTGTCACGCAACTTAGGTTAAGATCTGTTTCTTGCTTTCCTCTTAGTAGCAGGGCATCATTGAAATGTGTGATTTTTGGGGTAGTGTTAAGTGTGGAGGTGAAGCAGTTGAACATTTCTGGTGTTTGTGATGGCGGCTGTTTGGTGCGCTGCAGACCCAGTGGGGAGCGTGGTGAAACAGAGGTGTCACAGTCTGTCTTTTTGATTCTGTACTTGAAAAAGTCATGTTAGGATATATCAGTTATCCTGTTAGAGCTGTTGTGTAGAATCCACTGTAATGTTTCAGGTGCCATGTTTATTGTCGCAGCAGTTTGTAGGAGGGAGATTCCAAGATTTGGGAAGTGTGCTGGAGGGTATAGGACAGAGGATTATGTAGTTTAAGTGGATGAAGTTATGTGTCAACTGTAGGGGTTCCCATGTTGCAGGGGATTGGATGTGTCCCGTGCGAGTAAGGCAGGTTGAGGTGGTCAGAGTCAGAGCAGTGCAGAAAGTGTTGTATGCTGAGGAAGTGGAGAGAGTAGAGGAGGATGGTTTAAGGGTGAGGGATCCCTGTGAGTAATAGATGTGTGCCAGCACATAGGGATAGGCCAATGAGTGATCTATGCTTTAGTAAGGTTGGCTTCTTAGCATTCATAGCAATAGTTATTAACTGTACTGCAGAATGAAATGTAAATCACAGAAAATGGAGATGGGGTAGTTGGTTTTTAATGACTGTAGGGTTAGTTGGAAGGGTTTTAAATTATTTTTATTTCATTTTTCAGAATGTATAATGGATTTATACTATAGTCCAGTTGGGGGTGTTAATGCAGCATATTTTGGTATTTTATTAGGATCCCCATTAGCTGTTACGAAAGCCACAGCTACTCTTCCTCCCAGAACATGAAACATTACATAATACAGAAAATTAATAGACAAGAACAGTTCAAAGATGGAACTACATACATTTAAAAGTGGCATGCATAACCTACATGTCAATACATACAAACAAAATATCTAGGTTAAATAGGGGAGAAGCGTGAAGCTCTATTTAATACTGGCTCTATATAATACTGTACGCTTTCTTGCATTTGTTCTGGATTTGGGGACTATGAAAAGGCCCCTGATGGCATGTCTGCTCTGGTAAGTGTGTGTGTCAGAGCTAGGGTTGCAAAGGGTTGCAAACTTTCCGGGCAATTTTCCATGGGAAGTTAAGCCTGGTAATTTTGCTTGAATTCATCAAAAAGTTTAGCTTATAACAGGGAACCTTTTTTTGGTGGGATACACATAAGGCAATTCTAGGTCTTGTGGCATATTTTGGTGAAACTATCCCCAATTCAATGGAATTGTAACCCTCTGCATGCACAGTGCATTCTTCCATCACATGTACAGCTGATTCTCAAGATCTTGCACACTAATAAGATGCTATTGAGTCCACACTACTACACTGTCTGAGCCAAGGACTACATGCTTTCTGGTAAGTTTTGTTTACAATACTGGGTGGGGTGAATAAATTAGACTTTTTTTTTTGTTAACTAGTAAATAGTAGCCTACAACAAAGTGTTTAAATCATTTATAACTTGTTAACAATTTCTGCTAGTTAGTTTTTGCTACCATGTGGGTTTTAGCTTGCTTGAGCCTGCTAACTGAGGAGTGTTCATTCACCTGTTTCCATACATGTTTCTTTTAAAAACTTATTACAAAGGAGTTGTTTAATCAAACTGCTTAACTATTTACCTGTACATGGAATTGTATTTGTTTTTCTTTACTCATTTTTTTCTAATCTTTACAGGAAAATGCAACGCGCACTATCTAATGTGTGGAGACATTTCACTGCAGCTAATGTAGGAAAAGCTGTGTATGTACATTTGCAAATACTGTGGCAAATCATATGTGACGAATGCAACAAAGATGCAAAATCATCTGTCCAAGTGCATAAAGTTCCCTCAGTGCTCACAACAAGCAACCTCTGACAAAAGTCTCTCTACTTCTATTCAAGGTGAAAATGATGAATCAGACACCTTATTGATAGCAACAGCTCATGGTCCTCCTGGAATCAGAAGCTTTTTTCACTCAATGGAGCAACTTGGTCAGAGAAATGCTGATGAATGTCTTGCTCGAGCTGTGTATGCAACTGGTTCACCTCTGATGCTCACAGGCAATGTGTATTGGAAGAGATTTCTGAATGTTCTTCTCCCTGCATACACCCCTCCAACCAGACATGCTTTATCTACTCATTTGCTGATGCAGAGTTCAAGGGAAGATCAAGCAAATCATAGAGAAAGCAGACTGGATTGCAATCATCTCTGATGGGTGGTAGAATGTTTGTGGGCAAGGAATAATTAACTACATCTCCACCCCTCAACCAGTATTCTACAAGACAACAGACACACCTGTCTCTACATTGCAGATGAGCTGAAGACAGTCATCAATGACTTAGGCCACAGAATGTATTTGCACTGGTGACAGACAATGCTGCGAACATGAAGGCTGCTTGGTCTAAAGTGGAGGAGTCCTACCCTCACATCACACCCATTGGCTGTGCTGCTCATGCATTGAATCTGCTTATCAAGGACATCATACAAGAGAGCCAAGGAAATGGTTAGGTATGTGAACGGTCATCAAGTTATAGCAGCAATCTACCTCACCAAGCAAAGTGCGAAGAATAAGAGCACCACATTGAAGCTGTCCGGCAACACCCGTTGGGGTGGTGTTGTCATCATGTTTGACAATCTCCTGGAGGGGAAGGAGTCTCTCCAAAATATGGCCATATCACAGTCTGCTGATATGGACAGCCTCATCAAGAGGATCCTCCTGGTTGATGTATTTTGGGAGAGAGTGGTAAGCAGTCTGAAACTCCTGAAACCTTAGCCATTGCATGGATTGAGGGAGACAATGCCATCCTGTCTGATGTTCAGACTCTGCTTGCAGATGTATGTGAATAAGTTGCTCCAAGCAGTGGAAACTGCAGTTCTGAAATGCATCAAAAAGCGTGAAGACTTCTGCATGAAGCCCATACACGCTGCAGCGTACATGTTGGAGATGCAATATGGCAGTCGTGCCAACATATCTCATCAGCCACCTGATGGAAGGGACTGAGGCTCTTTCCCCTGTTGCCTCCATCATCCTCCAAATCCTACCAACATCCTTGTTTGGGAACACACACACCAAAGCACGCAACAGGCTGACCAATACAAGGGTTGAAAAATCTGTGGCCATCCGGGCAAATTTGAGGCTTTTTGAGCCTGACAACAAGCCATCCTCACAGTCTGATGTTCTAGAGGTGGACATTGAGGAGGTCCAGGGAGAAGACATGGAAGCCTGAGAGGAAGGCAACCAAAGCTTTAGTTTCTAGACTATCATTTTACCAATGAATGGTAAATGTTTTTGTGAGATGCGATGGATCATTCAATGTTCCCTTTCTTTTGTTATTCAGTGAAATCCCATGTGAAGAGTCAACTCATTTAAAGTTCAATTCGTAACAAAACATTTAATTTTTTTTCTTCTATTGGATGGATTTAATCATTTGCAATTATGTCTACTTGTGATTAGAGGTCGACCGATTATGATTTTTCAACACCGATACCAATTATTGGAGGGCCAAAAAAAGCCGATACCTATTAATCGGGCGATTTAATTTTTTATTTTCATTTTAAATTTAATATAAATGTATTTGTAGTAATGACAATTACAACAATACTGAATGAACACTTATTTTAACTTAATATAATACATCAATAAAATCAATTTAGCCTCAAGTAAATAATGAAACATGTTCAATTTGGTTTAAATAATGCAAAAACAGTGTTTTTTTATTTTTGCAAATAAATTCATAAAAAATCCTACAATGTGATTTTCTGGATTTTTTTTCCCCCTCATTTTGTCTGTCATAGTTGAAGTGTACCTATGATGAAAATTACAGGCCTCTCATATTTTTAAGTGGGAGAACTTGCACAATTGGTGGCTGACTAAATACTTTTTTGAGCCATTGTATATGTTTGGGGAGTTTCCCACATGCCTTTTGGCGAACACCAAATGTGTTTGCTTATTTTTTTCTTTAAGCAATAGCTTTTTTTCTGGCCACTCTTCTGTAAATCCCAGCTCAAAGGAGTGTACAGTTTAAAGTGGTCCTATGGACAGATGGACTCCGATCTCTGATCTATGGACTCCGATCTCCGCCGTGGAGCTTTGCAGCTCCTTCAGGGTTATCTTTGGTCTCTTTGTTGCCCCTCTGACTAATGAGAGGCAACAAAGAGACCTGGTCTGTGAGTTTTGGTGGGTGGCCCTCTCTTGGCAGGTTTGTTTTTGTGCCATATTCATTCCATTTATAAATAATTGATTTAATGGTGCTGCGTGGGATGTTCAAAGTTTCTGATATTTTATAACTCAACCCTGATCTGTACTTCTCCACAACTTGGTCCCTGACCTGTTTGGAGAGCTCCTTGGTCTTCATAGTGCTGCTTGCTTGGTGGTGCTCCTTTTTTTAGTGGTGTTGCAGGCTTGGTGGTGCTCCTTTCTTAGTGGTGTTGCAGACTCTGGGGCCTATCAGAACAGGTGTGTGTGTATATACTGAGATCATGTGACCGATCATGTGACACTTAGATCCACACAGGTGGATTTTTTAAATATTTTTTTAACTATGTGACTTCTGAAGGTCATTGGTTGCACCAGATCGTATTTAGGGTCTTGATAGCAAAGAGGATGAATACATATGCACACACCACTTTTTAACGTTTTTTTATATATATTTTTATATATACCTTCACCAATTTGGACTTTTGTATATGTACATTACATGAAATCCAAATAATCTATTTAAATTGGAGGTTGTAATGCAACAAAATAGGAAAAACACAATGGGGGGGTGAATACTTTTGCAAGGCACTGTATATGTTTTGACTATGACAGTTTACAATCTTAGGTAACAATTAGTCTCCTCAACTCGTTCAACAGCCACACCATTCATTACCAGATTCAGCTAAGGTCTAGCACTTAAGGAATGATTTGTACCAAATACAATGCTCTTAGTTTTAGATGTTCAGGACCAATTTATTACTGGCCACCCATTCCAAAACTGACTGCAACTCCTTGTTAAGGGTTTCAATGACTTCATTAGCTGTGGTTGCTGATGTGTATATGGTTGAATCAGCAGCATACATGGACACACAGGCTTTGTTTAATGCCAGTGGCAGGTCATTGGTAAAAATAGAAAAGAGTAGAGGGTCTAGAGAAATGCACCACGCGGATTGACTTTGGCTTCCTTTCAGGCCTGAGGACAAACACCTTCCTCTAGATTCCGATTAAATATATGACGGATAGGAGTGGTTATAGACTCAGTTACCATCCTCAGTAGCCTTCAATCTAAATCGTCAATGCCAGGTTTGTCATTATTGATCAATAACAATGTTTTCCACCTCTCCCAAACTATTCTAACTTAAAATGCTTTTCTTTCATTTTTTAAATTCATGAATACGATGGCTCACTGTTTGTTGTTGCCATTTCCTGCTTAAGTTTACACACTTTGCCAATTAAGTCATTATTAGAATAATTGCCAACATCAAATGGTTTTGTGATAAGTCATTTGATGAAAGATGCAGTTTAATGTCTTTCTGTCCATAATTTAAAGTACTCAAGTTTTATATTGATCATGGTTTCATAATATAGTTTATTTTTGTTCAAGTTTAGTCATATTTCTCAATTTGCAGTAAGTGAGCCAGTCAGATGTGCAGCCAGACTTATTAGCCACTCCTTTTACCCCATCTCTTTCAACCATACAGTTTTTCAATTCCTCATTAATCCATTGAGCCTTAACAGTTATAATAGTCCATTTCTGACTAGGTGCATGTTTATCAATCATTTGAAGAAGCAATTTCATAAATTCATCAAGTGCAGTGTCTAGATGCTCCTTAATAATCACATCAGACCAACACATTCTTTACATCATCCACATAAGGGTCACAGCAAAATCTTGTGTGTTCTTTTATACACTATTTTAGGCCCAGATTTTGAAACAATGTTTCTTCTAGATATAGCCATTATATTGTGATCACTGCATCCAATGGGTAAGGATACAGCTAGAACAAAAGTGTGACCTTGTTCCTGTAGTGTCTGTAAACACCCTGGTAAGTTGATTTAATAACCTGAACCAGATTACAGGCATTGGTTACAGTGAGAAGGTTCCTCTTGAGCAAACAGCTTGATGAAAACCAGTCAATATTCCGGTCCCCAAGAAAGTAGGCCTCTCTGTTTACATCACATACACTATCAAGCATTGCACACATACTATTTAGATACTGACTCTTAGCACTTGGTGGCCTATAGCAATAGGCTTTACAGGAGGCAGGTGAACCTGCAGGCGCAACACTTCAATAACACTTGACATAAGATCTTCTCTAAGCATTACTGGGATATGGCTCTGTGTGTGTATATCTCAGTGCCTTCGGGAAGTATTCAGAGCCCTTGACTTTTGTTACATTACAGCCTTATTCTAAGATTGCTGAGGATTTTTATTTAATCAATCAACACAATACCCAATAATGACAGTGAAAAATAGGTTTTTAGAAAACAAAAAAACAGATTCCTTATTTACTTAAGTATTCAGACCCTTTGCTATGGAACTCGAAATTGGGCGCAGGTGAGTCCTGTTTCCGTTGATCATTCTTGAGATGTTTATACAACTTGTTTGGAGTCCACCTGTGGTAAATTTAATTGTTGGACTTGATTTGGAAAGGAACACATCTGTCTATATAAGGTCCCACAGTTGACAGTGCATATCAGAGCAAACACCAAGCCACGAGGTCGAAGGAATTGTCCATAGGGCTCCGAGAAGACAGGATTGTGTCAATGCACAGATCTGGGGAGGGGTACCAAAGAATTTCTGCAGCATTGAATGTCCCTAAGAACACAGTGGCCTCCATCATTCTTAAATGGAGGAAGTTTGGAACCACCAAACTGAGAAATTGGGGAGAAGGGCCTTGACCCAAAGGTCACTCTGACAGAGCTCTAGAGTTCCTCTGTGGAGATGGGAGAACCTTCCAGAAGGACAACCATCTCTGCAGCACTCCACCAATCAGGCCTTTATGGTAGAGTGACCAGACGGAAGCCACTCCTCAGTAAAAGGCACATCACAGCCCGCTTGGAGATGCCTGAATGACACCTAAAGACTCTCAGACCATGAGAAACAAGATTCTCTGATCTGATGAAACCAAGATTACTATTTTGGCCTGAATGCCGTGCATGAAGTCTGGCGGAAACCTGGCTACACCCCCCCCCCCCACAAAGTACAAAGATCCTTCATGAAAACCTGCTCCAGAGCGCTTAGGACCTCAGACTGGTGCAAAGGTCCACTTTCCAACAGGACAGCGCAGGAGTGGCTTTGGGACAAGTCTCTGAATGTCTTTGAGTGGCCCAGCCAGAGCCCGGACTTGATCCCGATTGAACATCTCTGGAGAGACCTGAAAATAGCTGTGCAGCGATGCTCCCTATCCAACCTGACAGAGCTTGAGAGGATCTGCAGAGAAGAATGGGAGAAACTCCTCAAATAAAAGTGTGCCAAGCTTGTTGCGTCATACCCAAGAAGACTCGAGGCTGTAATTGCTGCCAAAAGTGTACTGAGTAAGGGTCTAAATACTTGTGTAAATTTGATATTTCTGTTCTAAAAAACAGTTTTTCCTTTTGTAATTATCGGGTATTGTGTGTAGATTGAGGTATTTTTATTTATTTTATCCATTTTATAATAAGGCTGTAACCTATCAAAATGTGGAGAAAGTCCAGGGGTCTGAATACTTTCCGAAGGCACTGTGTGTGAGCTATATTACAGAGTTGAAGTCAAATTTACTGTATGTTGGAGTCATTAAAACTCGTTTCTTGTTATCAAACTATAGTTTTGGCAAGTTGGTTAGGGCATCTACTTTGTGCATGACACAAGACATTTTCCAACAATTGTTTACAGACAAGGGAAATAATCTAACTCACTGTATCACAATTCCAGTGGGTCAGAAGTTTACATACACTAAGTTGACTGTGCCTATAAGCAGCTTGGAAAATTCCAGAAAATAATTACATGACTTTAGAAGCTTCTGATAGGCTAATTGACATAATTTGAGTCAATTGGAGGTGTACCTGTGGATGTATTTCAAGGCCTACCTTCAAACTCTGTGCCTCTTTGCTTCACATCCATGGGAAAATCAAAAGAAATCAGCCAAGAAAAGATATTGTAGACCACAAGTCTGGTTCATCCTTGGGAGCAATTTCCAAACGCCTGAAGGTACCAGGCCACTCGGCCTGAAAGGCCGCTCAAAACCGTCATTAAAAAAAATAGACTACGATTTGCAACTGCACATGGGGATAAAGATCGTACTTTTTGGAGAAATGTCCTCTGGTCTGATGAAACAAAAATAGAACTGTTCGGCCATAATGACCATCGTTATGTTTGGAGGAAAAAGGGGTGGCTTGCAAGCCAAAGAACACCATCCCAACCATGAAGCACGGGGGTGGCAGCATCATGTTGTGGAGGTGCTTTGCTGCAGGAGGGACTGGTGCACTTCACCGCCTTTAAACTCCCCCGAAGGTTGAAGACTTCCCACAAATCTAAAAGCATTGGATTGGTCGGGCTGGAGGGAGTTTTCACCATATTTCCTATACCAGCCAGTCATTTCCTTTTCATATCAGTGAAGGGAAATTAACAAGTGCACACTTTGGGAGAAATAAGAGCGTATTGGGATGCACCTGTAGTGTAGAAATGGCTCCTACAGTATTATAGAGACCTCTGGTAAGTCTTAGCCAACACATTTTATGGTGGACAATGACATCTAGTGTTTGTTGTGATCAGATACACCCTCTATCATGGAAAAATGACTGAAGACAATTTCGTAAATGTTCTGCCCCTCTCTTTCTCCCTCTCTTTTTAGGAGCAGTTGGTTGTGGTTGAGCTCTCTGGTATAATTAACTCAGATTTTTTGACCAAGTGTCAGGGAACCTGCAAGATACTGGTGAGTGATCTGGCTTCCCCTTCTCCCGCGCTACAGTAGGTAGCAAAGCAAATGTTCAATGAAACCTCTACGTTCCTCCTCCTGTTGATTTTCTTATTTGTTGTATTGAAGGACATTGACAGTGAGCAGCCAATGATGCAGGTGGGAAGATACGTGTTTGCGGGAGAGTATGACGGTAAGTGTATTCATTATTGGTGGATTCTATTTGCTTATGCCTGACATGTTTGCTGAATGTATAATGAACCCTTTGCCCCTCCTCCCTATGTAAACTTTAGATCTGAAGGGACAGGCAACTCAACATGTCACTTGTTGCATCTTGCCTACTGATAGACTAGGTGTCTAGAGAAGATGGGCTAGGGGTCTGTTTTTAATACAACATTTGTGTTATCCATTTTCCAGTAAAGTACATGTAGTTCTACATGTTTAGGAGTAGTGTTGTTATTAGTGCCCTGTTGTGATACTGAGTGTCTGTTTAACTCTCCCCTCTCTGGCTCTCTCTTCTCTCCCCCATATCTCCTGACAGATGCCTTGGGCACCTGTGTGCTCTTCGAGGAGGGACAGTCGAGTGGTGAGTATTGACGAGTGGTGAGTTTCGTAGAGATGAACTGATCTTCACTCTAAGTTCTCTCTCCTCTCTCGTGTGTGTTTGTTTTAGGGGCAGACCCTGAAGCCAGTCCAGAACTGAGCTATAAGTGCCACACCGTTAAGAGACTGATGATGCAGAGAACCTTCCTTGCTGAGAAAAAGGAAGGAGACAACAGCTCAGGTTACACACACACACACACACAGTGAGCCCTCACGCTCACATACCAACACACACACATACTGTTGTGCTATGTTCTCTATTTTGGATCAGTACTGGGGTCCTCTGGAGCTCTGTTGTTAGAGCATGGAGCTTGCAACAACTGTAAAGTTGGTTTTGATACCTGGGACCACCCATACGTAAAAATGTATGCGTGTATGACAATGTCGCTTTGGATAAAAGCTTCTGCCAAATGGCATAATTAATGTAATGAAATTTGCTGCGGTTGGACTTTTGCTTCTAGTGACTCCATTCAATGCAAATTTTACTGCAACAATACCTTTTGTAGCCAAAGTCAAACTTTGAGATGCTTGAATTTAGCTCAGTTTTTTTTTTGTGACATGAAGATGCTTGAATGTGGCTGTTTGTTGCTATTGCAGGAGACTTTCAGTTTCAGCCACTGAGTGACGGAATGTCCCCAGCCAGACTCGACTCACTCTCTCACTTCATCCAGAACCCAAAGAGGACCTCCAAGCCAGCAGGGGAAGGGGGAGCACACACGATGGGGCATAAGACTGGGTAGAGGGGTCAGGCAGGACACTGTCAGCAACTCCATTAATTAGGTTTTACCTGATTTGTAATTATATTTTTGTACTGTGTATGTTGTTGAAATAAATATGACCCTTTCTAGACGTGTTGTGTTTGATTACCGTATTCTAGTACTTAATAGATGGGATATTACCTTAGTCTAGTACTTAATAGATGGGATATTTCCTGATGTAGCCTGGAATTGAGAACTGCTTGAATCTGTATTTTATCGCCATCACCTCATTCTTTAATTTCAGAATATCCCCACTCAGTTGGAATGTCAATGATTGATGATGAAATGTGCATGCAGCTTGAGGGGATGCACTCATGCATATCCTACTAATGAACTTGGTTGTGTGATGCAGTTAAAAAACACGAATGTCACAACAAGAAATAAAAGTCCATGTTAGAAAGTTGGTTTGAGAAGTGCTGCTCTTTTTTTGGGAATGGGAAAAATATTTAAAAACATTACACGCTCATAGCGTGAGGACGTGGCGGTTATTAACCAATCAAAAGGCCGAAGCTGTCCAGAAGTGGAGTAATGGCGGAGCGGTATGAAACAAGCTAATCTTAGTACAGGAAACGACTTTACTACGGCGATGGGTGTGTATCCGGAGTAGATGACGTTGACGGTCAAAATCGAACGACTTCAGAAAGACCGGTGAGTAAAATATCACTTTTACGCATACCTAAATTCACAGTGCATCTGTTTTATCCTGCTAAATTGTTGTAACATTAAACGCTATACGCTGACATGAACAGTGCATTTATTTCAACAGATGTCGAGCTAGCAAGCATGCTTATTTGCTAACGTTAGCTTGCTTGCTAATTGGCTGCACAGCAGGGTAAGACTAACATAAAGCCAACTAGCTATCCATGTCATGTAAAAAAAAACGTAGCTAGTTCAGACAGAAACGGTGGAGCCACAGATTAATAGGGGAAACTGCGTTTGTTATATCTTTGGTGGAACTAGCTACCTCATCACACACTGTCACTGATCACGTTGATATCCGGCTAGATTTCTAGCTTGCTAAGGCCGTTACTATTAATATGGTTAAACTAAAGATGGTCATGACGAATTCCTGTCGTAAACTCAATACACTGACATAATCATATTGTTGTAAGCATCTGTCTGTCGTGTGTGTGTCAGAGTATGGCGCTGCGGCCGTTGGTCATGTGTTTTGCGCTGTGCGTGGTGCACGCCTCCAGTAAACCCACCATCGACAAGAAGGACCGTGTCATTCATGACGACCTGCTTAGCAACCGCAACCATGACGACGCAGATAACTTTGATTATGACCATGAAGCATTTCTTGGACAGGATGAGGCCAAGACCTTCGATCAGCTCACACCTGAAGAGAGCAAGGAGAGATTGGGGTAACACATCCACACACAGAAACACAGATGCTGCATCTCGTTTAGAAGCGAGAGAAATAGATTTGTATTGAAAAGATGGATTTACACCCTTCATCTCTCTCACCCTACAGTATGTTGGTAGAGCGTATAGATGAGGACAAGAATGGGTATGTGTCAGTAGAGGAGATGAAGAAGTGGATCAAACACAGTCAGAAGAGGTGGATCTATGATGATGTGGACCGCCAGTGGAAAGGTCATGACCTTAACGGAGATGGACTGGTGTCCTGGGAGGAGTACAAGAATGCCACATACGGATACATACTGGGTATGGGCACACACTCTGAACGAGTATAAGAATGGAGCTTACGACCCCTGACAAGTGCCTTTTTACCGGAAGGTCTGACTTAAACTTTTTTAATTGGTATATGTGCCCCTAAGATGATCCAGACCCAGAAGATGGCTTCAGCTACAGACAGATGATGTCACGTGACGAGAGGAGATTCAAAATGGCCGACCTGGACGCTGACCTGAAGGCCAATAAAGAGGAGTTTACAGCCTTCCTCCATCCTGAGGAGTACGACCATATGAAGGATATAGTTGTACTGGTGGGTCACACACCCACACGCACAGTATTTATTTTGTAATACAAACACGATTTCTTTATTGTCTAAGGTAGCCAGCCAGTAACATATTTGTGCCAATACCTTCTCCTGTAGGAGACCATGGAGGACATTGATAAAAACGGAGACGGCTTCATAGATCTGGAGGAGTACATAGGTGAGTTATAACCTGTAATAACACCTGAATCAGTACATAGTAGTAGTAGTACAGACACATAGTTATAACATATCAGCATCTCTCTTTTCCTCTTCTCTTCCCTCCTACCCCTCCTCTAGGTGACATGTATAACCAGGAGGGTGATCCTTCAGAGCCAGAGTGGGTGAAGACAGAACGAGAACAG
Organism: Oncorhynchus kisutch; assembly: GCF_002021735.2. Taxonomy (NCBI): domain Eukaryota; kingdom Metazoa; phylum Chordata; class Actinopteri; order Salmoniformes; family Salmonidae; genus Oncorhynchus; species Oncorhynchus kisutch. The sequence continues at coordinate 30,776,772 of NC_034195.2, forward strand.
TTTACTGAGTTCAGAGATAAAAACAAAGATGGCCGCATGGACAAGGAGGAGACCAGAGACTGGATCCTCCCTTCAGACTACGACCATGCAGAGGCAGAAGCCAAACACCTGGTCTACGAGTCAGATAATGACAAGGTGTGTGTGTGTGTGTGTGTGTGTGTGTGTGTGTGTGTGTGTGTGCATGCGTGCACCGGAACAGAGCGCATCTAACCAAAGATTGTGTTTTCTCTCCCCCTCTCTCTGTAGGACGGCCATCTGACCAAGGCAGAGATCGTAGAGAAGTATGACCTCTTCGTTGGCAGCCAGGCTACTGACTTTGGAGAAGCCTTGGCAAGACATGATGAATTCTAACCTTCCACTTCCCACACAGGGTTGGGCTCAATTCAGTCATGGAGTTGAAATCCCAATTAAAAACACTATATGGAGAATAGGGTGACGTTTCACACTAGTGTACTAAGTAGTGTACGAGTTTGGACATCAAGACACACCTCCTGGTTTGGCTCCACCTCCACCATCCTCTCGTCCAATCCGGACAATGGAAAGGATATACAGCATTTACTTTGTCTTCGTTTGCAGATCAACTTTGTTTTTGTAAAAAGTGACAGAATACAGATGTTAGTGTTTGTTTTGGTAGCCTTGTTTGAACAATGTGTCAGGCGTGCAATGAAGGGCAGAACTGTGCATGTTGTGGTCATTTCAGGTTTCAATTCAGGAAGTGAGTAAAAATTCAATAGAAAAAGTGAATTGATCCCAACCCTGGTGTGTGTTCTGTTATGCACTGGACTATGAAGGGGAGATGTACAGTGCCCTCTACTAATATTGGCACCCTTGGTGAATATGAGCAAACGGGCTGTGAAAAAAAATGTATTTGTTTATCCTCTTGATCTTTCTTTCAAAATATTCACATAAATCTAACCTTTTAATTAAAGTAAAATTATTTGAAAAGAATATATCATAAAACAAATATTTTTCTCTGTATGCCACAATTATTGGCTCCCCTTCATTCAATACTTTGTGCAACCTCCCTTTGTCACGATAACAACTCTGAGACTCCTATAATACGTAATGAGGTTGGAGAACACATGGCAAGGGATCTGAGACCATTCCTCCAAACAGAATCTCTCCAGATCCTTCAGATTCTGAGGTCTACTCTCCTCTTCAGCTCATCCCACAGGTTTTCTATGGGGTTTAGGCCAGGGGACTGGGATGGCCATGGCAAAATCTTGATTCTGTGGTCAGTGAACCATTTTTGTGTTGATTTTGAGGAGTGCTTTGGATCATGTACTGCTGGAAGGTCCAACCATGTCCCAGTTTATATCTGCTTGTACTTGTCCATGATACCATTTTTCCTAACAAGTTGTCCAGGGCCTTTGGAAGAAAAACAGCCCAATAACATCAAAGATCCACCACCATACTTCACAGTGGGGATGAGGTACTTTTTTACATGGCTATCTTTGTCTATTCCAGACCTACCTCTGGTGTTTGTTTCCAAAAAGCTCTATTTTGGTCTCATCTGACCATAGAACCCAGTTCCATTGAAAGCTCGGGTAAAGTTTTGCAAAATGTAGGCACTTGAGTTTGACAGCAAAGGCTTTTTTTTTGGGCAACTCTCCCAAACAACTTGTGGTTATGTAGGTGCGTCTGATTGTAGTTTTGGAGACTTTCGGACCCCAAGACCCAACTAACGTCTGCAATTCACCAGCTGTGATCCTTGAAGATTTTTTTGGCCACTCGAACCATCCTCACTGCGTGGGGTCAATATAGACACACGTCCTCTTCCAGGCTGATTGTTAACATCTCTCCAGTTGCTTTCAACTTCTTAATTATTGACATGATAGTGGAAATGGGCATTTTCAACCATCGGGTCTTTCCCATAGTGATTGATGATGGGAATTTGACCTGTGTTTCACCTCATATTTATACCCCAGTGAAACAGGAATTTATGGCTTACCACTTATGTGTTCCTAATCATTCAGGTGAACTTAATGTAAAATATTAATGTGAATATACTTCAGTTAGATTTTACCAATAAGAATATCTAGGAGTGCCAATAATTGTGGCACATGCTTCGTCAAAAAATATTTCAAAATTTTCTTTCTCAATTTTACTTCAATTAAAAGTGACATTTTTGTGAATATTTGGAATGAAAGACCAAGAGGATAAACAGTAAAGATTTTTTTTTTTCACAGCCTGTTTTGCTTATATTTACTAAGGGTGCCAATATTGGTGGAGGGCACTATAACACGGTCCACTCTATAAGCTACTACCACAAACTGCTCTTTTGATTTCATTGGCTAGCAGTGTCTTCATCCCACCACTCCCCAAATGTGGCCAATCCTCCCAGGGTTAGGGTTAGTGGTTGTAGCCCTGGGATAATCAACTAGATTCACCCGTGGGACGATTTTTACACCCGATGGGGTGTAGTATATGGCCAATATACCACGGCTGTACCAAGGGCTGTTATTATGCACGATGCAGTGCAGAGTGCCTGGATACAGTCCTTAGCTGTGGTATATTAGCCATATACCACAAACCTGCGGTGCCTTATTACCATTATAAACTGGTTACTAAAAATAAATGTTTTGTCATCAGCATTCAGGGCTTGAACCACTCAGTTTATAATTACAA